>NW_021821235.1:0-91602 GCF_901001135.1 Rhinatrema bivittatum
CTCAACGGACAGGAACCAGGTAAAAAGAAGATGCCTTTGAGGTTACAGCTTTAAATTAAATCCTGGTGCCAACTGACGGAATTCAAGCCTAGCTTCTATTCAAGACTAAGACTGCTATCTGTTTACACAACAAAGAAGAACAAAAGGATACTAGAAAGAACACAGTGCATCAAAGCCAGGGTGATAAAGGAACTTTTATCATGGAAGGGTAGTTTCAGGGGAGACTAGTAAAGAATGATTTTTACAACTGAATGGAGGATGTCCTCACAAGCATTTTCTATACATGATAGATTGTCATGACAACAGCATAATGTATCTTTGTAAAGAAGTCTTTGGGCAGTCACGTCATTCATTCGGGAAACTTCGGTAGTGTGTATTTTGATTATATAAGTCAGGGCATGTCAGAGATTCACTGAGATGCTAGTTATTACTGATAGAGGGCATTCATATTGCATCTCCCAGGAACACTTGTCTTGGACTCTCTTTTAAACAGCTGAATAAATTATATTTTAAAACCTCTTGCTGAGTAAGAAGTGTTCTTGTTGCCCTGGCTTTGAGTCCAGAAATTATAAACATTTTGGCACCCCAGATGGGACTTTAATAGCTGTTGTTATTATAATTATTAATTATTAATAAGCTGTAGTATTACTTTTGGTGGACAAAAGTATACTAGGTTCTTGAATGGGTAAATTTGGCTTTCCATTCAAAGATAGTGAGTATCCCAGGTAGACTGGAGGGTTTTCCCGGAGAATTATGAGTTCAGAAAAGATGTTGAATGAAGTTTTAAGTTGTAGGATCCATTTTGTGAGTAAGTAACGAAGAAAAAAAAAAAAAAAGGAAAAATCTGTAAGTATTAATGTTTTTATTTTATTTGTTGTTCAGTGTATATAGATTGTGTGTTACATCGGGATTAGAATACTTTTTGCAAAATGTTCTTTAATATATGTTAGGGAGACAGGACATGAGTTGATGATTTGATTAAAATCAGATTGAACAGTTGAAAAAACAGAGGGGTAGCCAGCACTAGTCAGTCTGTGGTCTTTTGTCCTCAAACTGCATGGCTTCTGGCTCAGTAGCAGTGGTGATTGTGTAGATTCAGAAGGAGAAAGAGGGAATAAGTTAAATTTGGTAAGTTGAAAGTTATAATTAGTATGATAAGGTGTTTTTCGTTAGTGGCTTTTTACCAAAGTTTAGTTGTTAAACAAAAACAAATGCGGTGCTTTTAAAACTAGAAACTGCATGGCTGGATATTATAGTTTACAGCTGTCTGTGATCAGAGGTACATAAATGCATCCAGTTTATTTTAGTCTATGAGATTTATTTTTATCAGTTCATATTTAAGTTTGCTTTGGAGTTAACGCGTGATTGCTGTTAGGGTATCATTAACCAGAGAAATGAATTTTTTCAGTTTTATGCTGTTTTGCTTCTCCCCCCTCCCCCTCAAGGTACAGGGCTGAATGATGTAGCCATGGCTGGCCACAAGGACTCTTATGTTCACTGTAAACGTAGAAGAAGAATAACCAGCCCAGCAAGCTTCACACATTTTTTCTTATACTTATCTGTTTCTCTTAGTTTTTGGTTTTATTTCCTACCATTAATGCAGAGATGCTCATATTTGCATCTAAGTTTTTAGAATTGTGTGATTACCGAGAGTTTATTGTGAAGAGATTTTAGCACTATGTGCAGTGTGTTTCATTTCATTTGGTAAGAACGAAAGCATGAACCTGTGTTTATTTAAAGCCATTCATAATTAGATTTGAATTATCATTGGAGAGGGATGTATCGTTTTTTCTTTGGTCAGGGGTATAGGCAGAGAGATAGGAAGGAAAAAAAAAATATATATATAGCACAAGAGAGCAACTCCATTTTAATGAAATGATCTGTTTAAGTGTTTTATCACTTACCAAACCTATTCATTGAGTGTAACAGTTGTTTGGCGGGAGAGGAGGTGAACCCCCCTTTAGGAATGTGTTTGAGACGAAAGAAAAAAAAAACCTGGGAGTGAGTCACTTTTAAAATGGATTTTACAGTTCTGCTGGGGTAAGATGTTTGAGTATGTTATAGGACTGAGTGCAAAGGTGATAGAAGAGGGACTAATGAATTGATCTGTTTAATGTGAAAACAGAAATTTGTGTTGACAGTATGGGGAAAGTGAATATTAGGGATGAGAGATGACATAATGTTAAAGAGGGAAGAGATTTATTTTTATGATGATGTTGGTAGGTACGAATGAATATGCAGAAGGCTGTGAGGTGGGAAATTTAGAATGTTTTGGGTAAAAGTAGAGAAAAGATGTAAGTCAGTTGCATTTAATTGTGTGAAGATATGATTTATTTTAAATTAAACACAGGTCAGAAATAAACGGACGGCACTAATATGCATGACCTTTATGTGGCAGTATGTGTTAATTACAGTATTTATGTTATATTCTTAGGATAGTTCCCAGTTTTGATTATATATCACTAGCTGCTAACTTTTAGAAGTAAGGGAATGAATTAGGTTGCTTGTTTTGATGGGAGTTCAGGTATTGGACGTTTGTATTGTGGACTGGATGGACGATATGTAAAGGAGTAAGATTGTGAGATGGTGAACAGCAGAGAGTTAAGCAGCAATGCCTATTATCTATTTATGTGCCAGTAAGAAAAACTTTTGGTTAATGTATATTAGTATGTGCCATCCTTTTATTTTGCAGACTTCCAGACTCCTAGCTGATATGTATGTGCTTTTGGAAATAATTCGTATTTCTATTTAGGGTATTTACAGGATTTGGTAGTAAGAACTTTGTGGAACATATGCATATAGGATGGAAATAAAATGACTTCTAATTAAGTGCAAAGTTGTCTGTTTTAAGTTTCTCTTTTAGAAGGCGAGTTAGGAGTTTACAAGCATAGGAAAACAAAAAGGTTTTAGATTTGTAAAAGGAAGTAGCTCTTATCACAGGGGACAGCGCCTCCTAGGGGTGGACCATCATAGAAAGGAAAGTAGCTTTATGACTGCTTTTTTCTGAATTAAGGTATAACAGTAGTTTGACTTTTAAGGAACCTGTAATGTCATTTTTAAATTTCATTTTAATCATTATATTAACTGTCATATATTAGATTTCTTTCCAGGGTACCAAAGCACAAAGTACATCTGTCTCTGTTCCATGGGAAATGAAGATTACAGTTTATTCCAGTTTGATTCCTTTTTCATTTTTAATAGATCTATTCTACTTTTAATCCTGAGTTTTTGTTTTCTTTTGTGGATCGATCCAATTCTTTTATATTTTTAAAGTATTTTTTTCTTTTTGAGCTCAAACGTTTGTCATGTTGTCTGTTCTATGTTATATGTGTAAAATGAGGAATGAATGAATGAATGCATTATGTGGTCAGTGCTGTGACATATATGTTTTAATGTACAGTTTGAGTATTTATGTTTGTGGTCTGGACCATTGCATGATGTTTTGAAATAATGTGGGGATTATTTGGCAAATTAAATATAGGGAGTACGTGACATAAAAGTATTTTCTTACTACTTAATTGGCTTTGTTGCACTTTTATTAAGGTTTGACTTCATACACATGCATCTAATCTAAGGAGCTAAGAGATTCTGCCCTGACATCATCACTGAATCCTACTAAAAGAACTATATACGCACTGAATGCAGAAATTATTCTTGGTCACAGACTTTCTTACATATTATATGGACTGCAAGGCTTACAATTTATACCTGATTTTTGCTTTTTTTCTTTGTTCTGTGGGAATGACTTTATGCAGAATCTAGGTTCTTTCATTCTCTGACAGTACTTAGGTGTTCAGGTTAATGATATTATTTGAAGTGATGATGTTTTTATTAGTTTGTATGTTCCAAGTTAAGTAGTATTTTCCAGTCTTAGACTTTATAATACTTATATGCTGAATCAGCTAAATGCATATGTACTAGGTTTTTTTTTATCTTTATCTATGGAAGCTGCTTTGATCACACAGAGGGTGCTGTGTTTCAGTGTGATTCAAATATGATAATTTAGGGTTCAAGAGGGAGATCTCTTTATATTTCTCTTCCACACCAGCTTAAGTTATAAGCTATTCCTATTCTTTTGTTTTGCAGCTTGCACATAGGGTAATCACTTTGCTGATCTTTAATATTTCAATATTCTATTTTTTATTCTAATGTCTTTGCCGAACCCGTCTTTGAACATCTTTTTCCTATGACACTATTTACTAGATTTTACCTAATGACTGTTTCACTTTCTTTCACAAAGATTTCTTACTAGTGTAGCCTGTGATGCTTATTATGAGATTGTACTCCTTGAAACAAATACATACCTTACACATGAGGAGCTCTGCTATGGGGATCTGTAACATTTTATTACTATATCTTTGGGTATATTAATTGCTCATTGTTCTTTTCTTCTTATCTTGGCCCTTTCACTATAAACTCTATCTGTGACTTATAAGCTAGTTGGTTTCTATTTAGGATTCCAAAGGGGAAGATATCATTTTTCTTAGTTCTGTCTTCTATTTGTATTACATTCCTTCCTTTCCCTGTTCAAAGACTCACCCTGATGGTCTATCAATTCTGCAAAGTATATTATTTTGTTTTAGTTCATATAATATGCTAAAGACTTTCTCATAGTGTCAGCTTTTACTTGTTTTTATGATTATTCCCAATTACACTTAGGCTTACCATCATTTAAGAAGGGTATGAGCCCCATTTCCCCTAGAAGTATCTGAAGACGAAGCAGTATTACTAGCTATCATCTACCTTAATAATGAATACTTGCCATACACAGCTGTATTATCTCTTGGACATATGACTGCCACAAGCGAATTAGGACTGGCCAAACAGTGAGGGTTTTCACTGCTACGGGTTGTTGTCATAATACTGGATAGCACTATAACTACCCTATAGAATTAGTATGATGTTTCAGACTTTTGCTATGCCTTTGCCTATCATGCATATGCCTTTGTATTTGATCTTCCATCACTGCAGCATATGACTAGAATATGTCTTATGCTTTGCAACACCTTTATAACATGTATGCACAACACAGTATGAGTTCTTCTATTGATTCTTGTTTCTTCTATTCTATTGGTTTCTTTACTTTTCTGGTAAGGTACATTGATTATATCCCTGTTTGCCATTTTAATGAATATTATCCTGGGTAGTTGTTCATAATAAGAGTACTCCTTGAAAAGATTTGCCCAAGATATCTAGTATTATATGAGAAACATAGTACTTTCATACTAGTCTCTTTGTGTACTTATCTTTACATGTTATACCACTATTATGTACTTACTTGATTCTGAAAGATAACATATGTGATCATGTTATTATGAAGTAGGGCCTTTTTATAATGCAGGTATCTGTATAGCTCCATTATAGAGCTAATAGCTACCTAGTGAAAATTAGTTTTGATGTTATTGTTTGATTAACTAGTGAATGCTTGTGGGAGTATCATTCATATTAATTAGGAATCTAGAGGGACACACACCTATGCACTACACCTGATAAATACCAAGGTTAGTGGTTAGGACACACTTTTAAGTTCCTTTGTCATGGCTCATCATCGAAGATTGATTGATGTGACACCTGTCCATTAACGGTGTCCCATAGAGGGAAATGAAGAATATGTCTGATTAAGACAACCAAAAATACCCAGACGCCTCTGCTGTACTGTGGCCTGTCAGAGGTGAATGAACTCTGAGTGCTTTTCTGAGAATGACTTGCAGAATGTCCCTGAGCAGGTATACTACTGGCACCAACAGGAAGAATGGCAACATTCACTTCACAATACAGGGAAACTGGGTCCAGGCTGCAGGCTTTTGTCTTGCAGATGACTATCTCAATGGACAGGAACCAGGTAAAAAGAAGATGCCTTTGAGGTTACAGCTTTAAATTAAATCCTGGTGCCAACCGACGGAATTTAAGTCTAGCTTCTATTCAAGACTAAGACTGCTATCTGTTTACACAACAAAGAAGAACAAAAGGATACTAGAAAGAACACAGTGCATCAAAGCCAGGGTGATAAAGGAACTTTTATCATGGAAGGGTGGTTTCAGGGGAGACTAGTAAAGAAAGATTTTTACAACTGAATGGAGGATGTCCTCACAAGCATTTTCTATACATGATAGATTGTCATGACAACAGCATAATGTATCTTTGTAAAGAAGTCTTTGGGCAGTCACGTCATTCATTCGGGAAACTTCGGTAGTGTGTATTTTGATTATATAAGTCAGGGCATGTCAGAGATTCACTGAGATGCTAGTTATTACTGATAGAGGGCATTCATATTGCATCTCCCAGGAACACTTGTCTTGGACTCTCTTTTAAACAGCTGAATAAATTATATTTTAAAACCTCTTGCTGAGTAAGAAGTGTTCTTGTTGCCCTGGCTTTGAGTCCAGAAATTATAAACACAGGTCAGCCAAATGAGTTCTGACCAATAGGCAATAGTTTGGGAACCTTTGATATAAAAGACTGCATCAGGTTGTGTTAAGTATGTGCCAGAGTAAAGATACCATGGACCTATAAATGCATTCACTCTTCAAGGGCTCATTGCCTTTCTTCTCTCTTACTACACCCTTCCTCCTGAGCAAACATCATTGGACAAACTGATCTTATCTGCGCCTATTTTTTCTACTATCATCTCCTGAATCTATGCTTTCCACCTTGCTTTGCTGTATGCCTGGAATAGATTTCCTGAGCTGGTGCTTCATGCCCCCTGTCTGTATAGATAACCCACTTCATCCCCATTCACCCACAATTTGCCCACAAGTTATAAGGCTCACTTTTTAGCCAGATATGTGTCTTATGAGGCTGTGAGGCAGCTGCTGAATGTAGGTGCATATTCAGTAACTGCTACTTAGCCACTTAAGCTACACTTCCCTAGCTAAAATGTGCTGAATATGAATATTGACCTCATTATATTTATCCATTTTTTCAGCATTGTGCAAACTATATTTTAATGAGCAATTTATGAATAGATGGAATGAATGTTATAGAGCCATATTCTGTAAATAGAAGGATCCAAATAATAAGTAATTGCTATAAGACAATAAAAAAACTCACATAATCAATGACTATCTCCAGGACACACAACCGGATATATGTGCTATGACAGAAACATGGTTGAAACCCACAGACCTACCTCTAATTAACCAACTACCCATTCACATCTACGACATCTACTCCATACCCAGACCCAAAAAAAGAGGGGGAGGACTTTGCTTAGCTGCAAAGAAGGAGCTCAGACTAACCCTACAGACCACTATTCACTCCTCTCGACTGGAATTTGCCCTCTTCAGCTCTAAACAGCTCCAAATTTGTTTAATATATGCCCCTCCCGGTCTCCTGGATTCAGATCCATCACCACTCATTGAACTCATCGCCAAACACCTAAAAAATGACACCCCAGCTGTCATCCTAGGAGACTTTAACATTCACACAGACGTGATCCCTTTATCCGCCAATTGCGATATGCTACTATCTTCTTTTAAGGCTATGGGCTTCTCTCAAATTGTTAAAGGTCCCACGCACAGAGCAGGGCACACTCTGGACCTTATATTCATCAACTCAGGCCTTTCACAATCTTCCCCACCACAATGCTCCCCTATCCCATGATCAGATCACCTGATGATAACAACTAATCTCTGTATCAAGGACAACCCCATATCTCCAAACACCAAAACCACAATTCACTACAGGAACTCATGCTCTAGAGAGGACCTCACCTCTCTCCTATCTTCGGAACTCGCCAATCTTGACCTTTCAGACGCAGAAACAGCCACCTCGTCATGGCACAACATTACGAACAAGGTGGCAGAAAAACTTTGCCCTCAAAAAACCAAAGAGATCAACCCAGCCTGCAAAACCAAAAAACCATGGTTCACGCAGGAACTAAAAACCATCAAATTAGAATTGAGAAAAAAAGAACACGCATGGCGGAGGAATCCTTCCAACACTACACTGAATGAGTACAAAACCCTCATGCACAACTACAGAAACAACATCCTTCGCACAAAGAGAGATTTTTATGCCCACAAAATTCACAACTTTTCCTTTGATCCCAAAGCACTGTTCACATATGTCTCAGAGCTCACAAAACCCACCTCACCAACTATCCCAGATGATCAAGCACAATCAAGATGCACAGAGCTTGCTCAATTTTTTGAAAACAAAATTCTCAAGCTAATGGCCCCTCTGGCAACCAGTAACACAGTACCTCCTTCTATCATCACTCCTTCACGCAACCAGAACATAAACCTTGATTCATTCGAACCTATCTCCTCACTTGAAATCGAAATGACTCTCAAAAAGATGAAACCCTCCACTCACCCGACAGATTCCATCCCTTCTAAACTCCTACTCACCATCCCGAACATCATAGCGAAGCCCTTAGCAGAGATAATTAATAGCTCGCTAACCCAAGGACTAGTACCAGACATCCTGAAACTAGCCACCCTCAAACCTCTCCTCAAAAAAACCCAACTTGGACCCTACAGACCCAGCTAATTTTCGCCCCATAGCTAACCTTCCATTTGTAGCCAAACTTATGGAGAGGATAGTCAACAAACAGTTATCTGAATACCTAGAAGAGCATAAAATACTCACAACAGCCCAATTCGGATTCTGCAAATCCCTTAGTACGGAATCCCTCCTAACCTCTCTAACTGACAGAGTCCTCGTAGGTCTGGGGAAAAAGACCCCATACCTCCTGATTCTCCTCGACCTATCAGCTGCGTTTGATACCGTAAAACACTCTATCCTGATCGACCGGCTCTCAGACATAGGCATCTCAGGATCAGCCCTGGAATGGTTCAGATCCTTCCTACACAATAGGACTTTCAAGGTCAGAATCAGCAACAAGGATTCCCTCCCGGTCAAATCCTCTTTCGGAGTTCCCCAAGGATTCTCTCTCTCCCCCACCCTCTTTAACATCTATCTTCTCCCCCTATGTCATCTACTCTCAAGTCTTAAGGTCACACACTTCATATACGCAGACGATGTTCAGATTCTGCTGCCAATCACTGACTCCATCTCCAGCACCATCAACTTCTGGAACAATTGTCTACAGTCCATAAACTCACTCCTATCTAGCCTTAACCTAGTACTTAATACGTCAAAAACAGAACTTTTGCTTATCACTCCAGATGAGAACCTTCAGCCTACCAACAACCTAACCTCACCACCAATGATCAATTCCACTCAAGTAAGAGACCTGGGGGTCACCTTAGACAAAAGGCTGAACCTCAAAGAATTTGTCAAGAACACAACAAAAGAATGCTATTATAAACTACATATTCTGAAAAAGCTGAAACCTCTCCTGCATTTTCAGGACTTCAGAACAGTCCTCCAAACAATACTATTTTCCAAGATCGATTACTGCAACTCTCTGCTTATAGACCTTCCAACCATAACCACAAAACCTCTACAAATGTTGCAGAACTCCGCCGCAAGGATTCTTACTAACACCAGCAGAAGTGAACACATAACACCCATACTAAAACACTTACACTGGCTCCCCATCAGATCCAGAATCATTTTCAAAGTGCTAACTATAACACACAAGAACATCCATTCACAAACGTCGCTAGATCTAAGCCTTCCACTTCGCCTACACGAGTCTTCAAGACCAATCAGAAACAGATACTTAGGCACCTTACACGTACCTTCAGCCAAGTCCTCACTCAAGAAACGTGCATTCTCGACTGCCAGCCCCCTTCATTGGAATGCCCTCCCCACGGACATTCACCTCGAAACGTGTACTCAAACATTCAAAAAGAAACTCAAGACCTGGCTCTTTACAAAAGCCTACACTTAAAGGTCTAGCTCAGAACCACATCCCAGAACTTGAATCATTCTCGCTTTTATAATCATATCAAACAACTCCTAATTTTATCCTTGGTCTCACAATTCCAAATCATTAAATATTTGAGCATGCTACACCAATACCTCTTAATCCAGATGTAACCTCAGTTTTTGAAGTCTTCACTCCTATAGAAATAACCGCCAGTTCTTATTTACTTAACCCTATTCTGTAGACGTAAACTTTTCATGAAGACTGTAATCTGTAAACACCTGTATTTATTATAAGAATTTGTATTTACTATTTATATTTATTATTTAGCCATTAACATTGTTCTGTTACCACTTGGTACTATTTCTCTCCTTTACCTCAAACTCTAAGTTCCTACTAAGTTAGCCATGTTATTTATACCCAATTGTTGGATGTAATTGTATATTTGTTTAATTGTTCAATCTGTTTGATGTAATTTTCTGTTCCTTGTTCTGTGTAAACCGAAGTGGTATGCACAAGTGCATGAACTCCGGTATATAAAAGCCTTTAAATAAATAAATAAATAAATAAATAAAAGGAATTAATTCAATTTTTTCCAATTCCAGTAGTTTCCCCCCCCCCATATCTAATTTAGATAAGTTATGACCTGAGTGGCATCTCTTTTTTTTTAGAGATGTGATTTGGCCGAACCTTTTAGTTTGGCCTTTGTTATCGGCCCGCCAATGCTATTCCCAGTTTTACCAGTTAGGTTATAGTACACTCACTTGAGAGATAGACCCTCCAAACACCCCTAGTTTAAAAGCCTTCACAGCCTTCAATTAGCCCCAGTCCTTAAAACCCTGCAGATTTGCCCAGTTTTCTTTAATTTTTAACTTAAATGTCATTATAGTAGAAGTAAAGTTACATGAAAGGGGGTACCTCAGCATGTTCCGGATTGCATAAGTATTTATGTGCACATCTCAGGTTCATACCCAGAAACACCCACACTCCACCTATTCTTGAAAACTTTTGAGATGTGCACACTGCTTGAGATATGCATGTATCTCAGTGGCTTATAAAATCTGCTTACTGTGCACAAGCCCAACTTAATGTGTGTACCGGGCTTTTAAAGTTCACCTGTATATAAATGCTTTTTTGCAAGAGAAAGAAAAGGACTTTAGTTCTTAACTTCTTGCCAATTGTTCTTCTCCAGCCTGCATGGATAATCTAAAATAAATATGAGATAAGGAGAAGAAGCACAGAAACATTGGATAAACCTGGAATGGAATGGAAATTTTTCAGCTTGCTCTACAGAAAATGACTAAGTAAAATGTATTCGCTGGGGTAGATTTTCAAACCGCGCGATTTGGCGTACTTTTGCTGGCGCATCAGGCGCCAGCAAAAGTACGCGGGATTATAGTAGATACGCGCGTAGCCGCGCGTATCCGCTAAAATCCTGGATCGGCGCGCGCAAGGCTATTGATTCCGTATAGCCGGCGCGCGCCAAGCCGCGCAGTTTACCCCCGTTCCCTCCGAGGCCGCTCCGAAATCGGAGCGGCCTCGGAGGGATCTTTCTTTTGCCCTCCCCTCACTTTCCCCTCCCTTCCCCTACCTAACCCACCCGCCCGGCCCTGTCTAAACCCCCCCTTACCTTTGTCGGGGGATTTACGCCTCCCGGAGGGAGACGTAAATCCCCGCGCACCAGCGGGCCGCTAGCGCGCCGGGACGCGACCTGGGGGAGGGTCCGGAGGGCACGGCCACGCCCCCGGACTGCCTCAGGCCGTAACCACACCCCTGGGCCCGCCCCCGAAACGCTCCTGACACGCCCCGAAAACGCCGCACGGATCGGGCCCGCCCCCTCACACGCCCCCCTCAGAAAACCCCGGGACTTACGCGAGTCCCGGGGCTCTGCGCGCGCCGGTAGGCCTATGTAAAATAGGCGCACCGGCGCGCAGGGCCCTGCTTGCCTAAATCCGCCCGGATTTAGGCGGATTTAGGCGAGCAGGGCTCTTAAAATCCACCCCTTAATGTGCAATAATACAACATTTCTAAACACACAGAAGAATGTAGATATTAAAATCTGACAGCATATTGGCACTTACAGCAATCACTGTTATAACTTTTTTCCAATTAAACATTGCAAGCGCGGGTTTTGCTAGGGCTGATACATACATGAAGAAGAAATAGGTAAAAGACAAATAAAGTAGGAAACATTGAATCAAGCCAACAAAGGCAGACATGAAAATATAAATAACTAAAAATAAATTCAGTTCCCCCTAAACATGAGAGCCCATTCATTCAAACACTGATAAACAACATCATATATGCATTACCCAGATTTATAAAAACACTATAGACAAACACACAAGCATTCCTGTGATTCTTCATTTCTACAGGCAATCTTATGTCTGCAGCTGCCCTCAACAAACACTTCCATAATTAAAAGCTTGTATTCTTTCTATGAACCTATAATTTGAAATTTCACAAAACACTGTGACTAGGCTTAATCAAATACCAGCACATATTACCTGTCCCAGGGCATTCTTCCCTAGTTGATATCTAAAGATACCAGTAAATGACTGTACTAGGCAAGTGGAACAACCTGCTCTAGATAATCTTGAGTTTAACTGTACTCTAAACAAGCATAAACATTACATAACTAAGCAGAACCTAAACCCAAATAGAACAGAAATGTATCTCTCCTGTCAGTATACTGTAGGGATGTGCAGACCAAAAGTTTATGTTCATAAGTCCATAAGTCGAAAGGGGGGGTCATTTGCGGTCAATATGGACATATGGAGAATTCCATAAGTTGAGTCTATGTCCATATGTGCAAATAAAAATTTAAACCCCTCACCCTCCTTAATCCCCCCCCCCCCAAGACTTACCAAAACTCCCTGGTGGTCCAGCGGGGAGTCAGAGGGCCATTTCTGAACTCCTTTGCGAGGAGCACGTGACGTCGGCGTCACGTCGGAGTGACGCGGCGTCACGTGATTCCCCACGCGTTCGCTCCGGGACCCTCGTTCGACCCAAAAGGAACTTTTGGCCAGCTTGGGGGTTGACCCTGTCTGGTCCCGGAGCGAACGCACGGGGAATCACGTGACGTCGGCGTCACTCCGACGTGACGCCGACGCCACGTGCTCCTCGCAAAGGAGTTCAGAAATGGCCTCCTGAGTCCCCGCTGGACCACCAGGGAGTTTTGGTAAGTCTTGGGGGGGGGATTAAGGAGGGTGAGGGGTTTAAATTTTTATTTAGGATCAACAATCGCGATTTCCAACGTATTCAACATAGCTATGTTGAATACTTTGGAAATCCGATTGTTTTCGCCTCATTACTTTTTTAAGTTAAAAAAAAAAAAAGTTGCGTTTTACATTTAAGTTCAAAACGAATGCACACCCCTAGTATACTGTAAATGCCAAAATCAGTGAGATTCCATACATGGGGGAGGGGTGGAAAAAGGGGACCCCAAGGAAGAAATGCATGTAATGAGCTATTACTCACTTACTGGGATTCCATGCTGCCCCCTTTCTCACTTCATAAGACATAAGACATAAGAACATGCCATACTGGGTCAGACCAATGGTCCATCAACAGTGGCCTATCCAGGCCAAAAGAACCTGGCAAGTACCCAAAAACTAAGTCTATTCCATGTTACTATTGCTAGTAATAGCAGTGGCTATTTTCTAAGTCAACTTAATTAATAGCAGGTAATGGACTTCTCCTCCAAGAACTTATCCAATCCTTTTTTAAACACTGCTATACTAAATGCATTAACCACATCCTCTGGCAACAAATTCCAGAATTTAATTGTGCGTTGAGTAAAAAAGAACTTTCTCCGATTAGTTTTAAATGTGCCACATGCTAACTTCATGGAGTGCCCCTAGTCTTTCTATTATCTGAAAGAGTAAATAACCGATTCATATCTACCCGTTCTAGACCTCTCATGATTTTAAACACCTCTATCATATCCCCCCTCAGCCGTCTCTTCTCCAAGCTGAAAAGTTTTAACCTCTTTAGTCTTTCCTCATAGGGGAGCTGTTCCATTCCCCTTATCATTTTGGTAGCCCTTCTCTGTACCTTCTCCATTGCAATTATATCCTTTTTGAGATGCAGCGATCAGAACTGTACACAGTATTCAAGGTGCGGTCTCACCATGGAGCGATACAGAGGCATTATGACATTTTCTGTTTTATTCACCATTCCCTTTCTAATAATTCCCAACATTCTGTTTGCTTTTTTGACTGCCGCAGCACTCTGAACCGACAATTTCAATGTGTTATCCACTATGACGCCTAGATCTCATTGTGTAACTATAGCATGGGTTATTTTTCCCTATATGCATCACCTTGCATTTATCCACATTAAATTTCATCTGCCATTTTGATGCCCAATTTTCCAGTCTCACAAGGTCTTCCTGCAATTTATCACAATCTGCTTGTGATTTAACTACCCTGAACAATTTTGTATCATCTGCAAATTTGATTATCTTAAGCGTTGTATTTCTTTCCAGATCATTTATAAATATATTGAAAAGTAAGGGTCCCAAAACAGATCCCTGAGGCACTCCACTGCCCACTCCCTTCCACTGATAAAATTGTCCATTTAATCCTACTCTCTGTTTCCTGTCTTTTAGCCAGTTTGCAATCCACGAAAGGACATCACCATCTATCCCATGATTTTTACCTTTCCTAGAAGCCTCTCATGAGGAACTTTGTCAAACGCCTTCTGAAAATCCAAGTATACTACATCTACTGGTTTACTTTTATCCACATGTTTATTAACTCCTTCAAAAAATTGAAGCAGATTTGTGAGGCAAGACTTGCCTTGGGTAAAGCCATGCTGACTTTGTTCCATTAAACCATGTCTTTGTATATGTTCTGTGATTTTGATGTTTAGAATACTTTCTACTATTTTTCCTGGCACTGAAGTCAGGCTAACCGGTCTGTAGTTTCCCGGATCGCCCCTGGAGCCCTTTTTAAATATTGGGGTTATTAGCTATCCTCCAGTCTTCAGGTACAATGGATGATTTTAATGATAGGTTACAAATTTTTACTAATAGGTCTGCAATTTCATTTTTTAGTTCCTCTGGGGTGTATACCATCCGGTCCCGGTGATTTACTACTCTTCAGTTTATCAATCAGGTCTACCACATCTTCTAGGTTCACCGTGATTTGATTCAGTCCATCTGAATCATTACCCATGAAAACCTTCTCCAGTACGGGTACCTCCCCAACATCCTCTTCAGTAAACACTGAAGCAAAAAAAATCATTTAATCTTTCTGTGATGGCCTTATCTTCTCTGAGTGCCCCTTTAACCCCTCAATCATCTAATGGTCCAACTGACTCCCTCACAGGCTTTCTGCTTCGTATATATTTTAAAAAGCTTTTACTGTGAGTTTTTGCCTCTATGGCCAACTTCTTTTCAAATTCTCTCTTAGCTTGTCTTATCAATGTCTTACATTTAACTTGCCAACGTTTATGCATTTTCCTATTTTCCTCTGTTGGATCCTTCTTCCAATTTTTGAATGATCTTTTGGCTAAAATAGCTTCTTTCACCTCCCCTTTTAACCATGTCGGTAATCGTTTTGCCTTCTTTCCACCTTTCTTAATGTGTGGAATACATCTGTATTATGCTTCTAGGTTGGTATTTTTTTTTAACAATGACCATGCCTCTTGCACACTTTTTACTTTTGTAGCTGCTCCTTTCAGTTTTTTTCTAACTATTTTTCTTATTTTATGAAAGTTTCCCTTTTGAAAGTTTAGCACGAGAGCCGTGGATTTGCTTTCTGTCCCCCTTCCAGTCGTTAATTCAAATTTGATTATATTATGATCACTATTGCCAAGTGGCCCCACCACCGTTACCTCTCTCACCAAATCTTGTGCTCCACTGAGAATTAGATCTAAAATTGCTCCCTCTCTCGTCGGTTCCTGAACCAATTGCTCCATAAAGCTATTATGTATTCCATCCAGGAACTTTATCTCTGTAGCGTGTCCCGATGATACAGTCTAACTTCAGTTAGTCAGCTTGAGTGTCTCACTGCTCTCTTGATTAACAAATGTTGGTACCTATTCAAACCAAGTGACACGACCTCAACACCTTTCCAAGGTGAGTAACTGGACTGAACTTTTCAACCTTTTAACTTAGGTATATACTACTCCTAGCTTATTTCTAGCTTCTGGCTACTTTTTTTTTTTTTTTATTAAATACAAACACTCAGTTCTGCTTACTAGCTGCCTTACAGACTTTTAAAAATAAACACACTACCTACTGCTTACTAGCTCCCTTATTGACTGACTATTTAAAAATACAGTCTAACTTGTTTATTCACTGTCTTACTGACTATTAAAAGCACAAACACACAAACACACTAAATAATATTTCCAAATAGTTAACTTTGCCCCAATACTTTTAAGAAAGACAATGTCCCAAGCAAAAACTTACTGATTCCTTTCAGCCACCAGCAAGGTGATCCTCTCCTCTCAGTGTTCCCACTGGAATGCATCTTCTTCTCTTGATCTTTCATGTTGTAGAAAATATACTTTGTTAAAAACTGGTATATTTTCAGTTGCAATTTTTAATATCTCAGTCATATATTTCTTTAAAGTGATCCTTGGTTGTTCTTCCAAAACCTTAGGGAAGTTAATAAACCTAAGGTTTAGGTATCTGGTCTTATTTTCCAATTGTTCCATTTTCCTATTCAGGATAACTTGATCTTGCACCAATGCCACCTGAGTATCTTGAAACTTCTTAGTTTGATCCTCCAACTGCTGGATCCTCTGTGTTTGGTTCACATATCTTGAGTTAAAGTCCTGAGTAACGGTTTCCAATTGTAGAGAAACACTTTTTTGCTGCTGAGAGAATTTTTGTAGTGCAAACCCCATTTGTGCCATCAGCCCCCATAGGGAGTCCATGGTAACTACAGGAGGTTTAGGGAACATGGCTTTTGCAGCTTCAGATTCCAAAACTTCACCAGTTAAGGCGTTCAAAGAAAGCACAGTCTCAGGAATAAAACTTGTTGCATGCAAATATGCCATTGTTTCCCCTTCCAGGCCTTGTACACTACTCCCACTTACCATGGTGGCTCCCACAGTTGCATAGACTTGTCTCATTGGGACCGCTTCTGCACTCACTGGGCTTGAGAAGTCTTGGGGAATCGGCACTGGAGACATCCGAGAGTCCGAGGGGCTCAAGCTGGTCTCTCCAGGGTTGACCGTGGCTCCTCCCGCGAGCCCCTCAGCGGAGTTTTGCTCCCCCTGCCTTGAATAGTTTGCAGCCAGCTCTGTGATAGTACGCTGTCCTGGAGGGAGAGAAGGGGCTGCGGGGTACACCTTTAGTCTCCCTTTTTGCTTTGGAGGCATATTTTCAAGGGAAACAGAAAGAAATATTTGCAAAATCTGGCGAAAATCGAACAGCATTCCGAACTGTGTTGCTATACCGACGCCATCTTGGCTCCGCCCCCCACATCGACCTTTCTACTGTATTTTTTTTTAATTTTATTTTTATTGTAATTTCAAATTTAAATACATAATTTGGATAGTTATGCACATCAAATATATCCAAGAAATCATCACAATAAAACCCTTAATAGTTTAACATATTATCCAACTCATAAGAAATCAAGTTAAAGAATAAAGAACAATTGGGATTCTAGCTTTAAAATGGAGCACAACCATAGAAGAAATATTACAAATAAGACTTAAATGTTGCTTAGCTAATTCCACAAATTACTAATTATCCCGTATTGCACAGTTCTTCAAGAGTGTGTATCCAAATATGCTCGTAGTTGGTCAGGCTGAGTAAAGACATATCTAGTATCCAAATGTTTTATTAAACATCTACAGGGGTATCTTAGGTAGAAATGTACTCCGCTTGCTAATACCTCAGTTCGCATTGTTATAAACTTTTTTCGCCTCAACTGAGTAGTACGGGCTACGTCCGGAAAAATCCTTATCGGTTGCCCATAGAAATCATACTTTTAATGTTTAAAATGCAATCTTAACACTGCATCCCTATCTAATAGGGATGAAAACTGAACTACAAGGGTTGCCCTCATTTCAATTTTAGACTCGTATGATTTTCAAGAAAATCAGTCAAATTTAAATTTTCTAATGTTTTTCCATTTTTTCCCTCTAATGTTTGTTGTTAATAATAGAACTTAGTTAAAGTAGGTAAAGAGGATTCTGTATATTTTAAGATATTCTTCAAGTAACTATTAAATAAATCTAATGGTGTTACTAAGTGAATTTTTGGAAAATTCAACAATCTAAGGTTTAATTTCCTCATTTGATTCTCTAGTAACTCAATTTTTCCCTCGTGTTCTTCTTCTGATTTAATTAAATTTGTTTGAATTTTTTGAACTTCACCCAGTTTCACATCAATTATGTTTACATTTTTCTCCAAAGTGACTATTTTCTCTTGTACATGAATATTCTTTTTTAAAGCTTCTTGAACTGTATTAGCAAGATTATTTATTGACTTCTGCATGTTAATCATCATGGAACCTAGTTCCTCCATTGAACATTTTTTTTTAGGCATAATAATAGAGACATCCTCAATATTATTTAAACATAGTTGTATATCATCTCTAGACTGTTGCAATGTCTCTCCAATTCCTTCTGCAAAAGATAATGAAGTATCTTTAAGTTCCCTGGGACTACGTTCTTCCATGTCCTCTGAGATATTAGTCAAATTCACGACATCTCTCTGGGAATTCAAAGAATCTTGTAAGGATAAATTTGTTTCCATATCAGATTTTGCAGATGGGGGGACTGGTTTTTCTGAGGCACCAGGGATTAAAGATGTTTCATATGCCACGTTGTCCAGCTCCTGCTCCTGAGCTGGACTACTAAAGGCCCTTCCCGGTGTATGCATAGAAATAGTCTGAAAGCAATCTGTGATACTAGGCTGAAGCAAATTCCTTGGTGTAGATGTCGTAGATAACTCTCTCAAATTTGCTTTCCTCTTTGTATGAGGCATAGCAATGAGATAAGCAAATATTTATATAATGTCAGAATCCTAACACAACATTTTCCAAACAAGGATTGCTTTCAAAATTAAGCAGCAAAATACACACTCTTGAATCACCAATGTTCTCTCAGGCCGCAGAAAAGGGGAAAGCCCCCTTCAATCCGTTCCAGTCCAGGCTAAGCCGGGTAAATCCGCGCGCCCCTTGGCCGTGCGAGGCTTAGCCATTGCGCTGGCGGCGTCAAACCGGCATAGGCTAGATTTTATTTGCCTACCCGGCTCCTCCTCTTGATGACCTCGCCTTGATACCCGGATGTAGGAAGGAAATTCAATCAGGCCTATCACCAATAGACCCAAAGGAAATGTCTAGCGGCCCCTTTCTACTGTCTTCACGGGGGCCCACCTAAGACCAGATGGCCCCATGCACCCAAAGGCTCAACCCACGGGGAACGGGGTTGGTATTGGTAAAGCTCCAGCCGGCCCCTGCATTAGTCAGCCTCGCCTCCCGACAGAGTGGACCTGCGGGGGTGTGCCCTCTCAGGTAGTACCAACTCCCCCTCGGGCAAGGGGTCCACATTTTTCACGCATTAGCGTAACATAATGTCTGCAATTATTCAAGAACTAAATAACCTGTGTGCTATCCAAGAATAAAATACCTAACCATAAAGAAGTGTTGCGCCGGAGGTGGACCCCTGGGCTGAGGTGGGGGTTGACGCTACCCGTAGAAGGGATCCTATGGGTCCACACCATCAGCAAGTGGAGTGGGCTGAAGTACGGAGGCTGGCTGGTGCTTCACCAATACTAGTCCTCGTTCCCCGCGGGTTGAGCCTTTGGGTACCGGGACCGGCTGGACTTAGGTGGGCCTCCATATGTCATCGTTGATGGGTGGATCGAAGGATCAGCCCAGAGGCAGCAACAGTGATGAGAAGAAGTCTGTACTGGACAAGGAAAAGTCCCGGAGACCTGGGCACCAATAGGAACAGAGTCAGACAGGAGGTGCCCGAGCAAGAACAGATGGATCATCATAGGCAAGCTAGAGTCAGGGCTGGCGGCAATCGAGAAGCAGTGGCAAGACAGGCTGAAGTCTGGACAAGGAGAGAGTCAATGACGTAGTCAGGCAATGCAGAGGTCCGGGCTTGGAGAGAGGCAACGGTGTAGTCAGGCAAAGCAGAGGTCCGGGCTTGGAGAGAGTCAGCGACGTTGTCAGGCAAAGCAGAGGTCATGTCCAAAGAAGCAGGCCAAAGGTAGAAGGAATCAGGAACATAGGAGCAAGGAGAACTGGAACGGGGAACACGGAGAACATGAACCAGGAATACAGGGAGGATCACTAGGAGGCAATGAGTACACGGCCAGTGTGGAGAACTGTTGCAAAGGCAATCCTAGGAAGTGGAGCCTGGGCTTAAATACCGGAGTTCCGTTGACGTCATCATCCGGGGCTGAGGCCAAGTTCCCGCCACGGGCCCTTCATAAGCCTCAGTGATGTGCGCGCGTGCGCCTAGGGAGGGGTGTGGCCCTGGATTGTGGCATCTCTCTGCAGGCGATGCGGAGAAGCCCGACGCGGAGCAGGAGCACAGGTATCTGTAGCTGAGCCGGCGGCACCGGGGGTGGCCCAAGGTCTGAGCCAGCGGCCCACTGCTGCCAGGGATGAGGAACCAGGCACTGGATTCAACTAAGAGAGATGAAGGGGCCGGGCCACGGGTCTGCTGCGGCCGGCACGCATAACAAGAAAGACAGGGAATCAAATAAATTTATAGGTGAGCAATTGCAAGAAAACAGTAATAGACCCTTTCTATACCTTCAGAGATCGGGAGATCTGGGTTGGAGTGACTGCTTTCTAAAGATAGGTTTCCCCTGATACAGGCTTTTTGAAATGTCGGCTGATATCAGGGCAATGTGTTTTTCTATTGTAATAGGTCAGTATTACCATTTGGAAATTAGAATTGTTTGAAATAATTTAATGCAACAAAAAAAAAGCTTCTTAAAAATAGTGATAGTGCGTTATGACTGCTCTCTGATTCTGGGTGTATGATTGAGAGGACAGGGACACCTCTGTTATGAAGAGGTTTTATACTTCATTCCTGGCTTGCTGATTCCCAATAAGTAACATTTATTTTGCAATTGCTCACCTATACATTTGTTTGCTTCTCTGCCCTTCTATGTGATTGAGTAATTATTCAAGACTATGCTTCTAGCACATCATGGTAAGGAAGAAATGTATGGCATCCAAATATCCAATGTTTTTGTTTTTTCTAGGAGAGCTTGTCTTCCCAGTTAAGAATTCCAAAAGTAATACATTATGGATCACATTCCTCCAAAACTGAGAAGGAGGCTTCAACTCCTGTCACCAAAAATGAAGAATCACAGTCCTGGCTACCAGACGGATCTTAGAAATGCACACGTTTTGTATAGCTGTATGTCAATTACCTCTATACAAAATACCAAAATTGCAATTGTACAGAAACAGACAATTGTATTGAAAGAATATTCTCAACATAATAATACATCTTTTTTTCCAAAAGGCTTCAATATGATCACAAAATCATAAGGAATGACCCAGCATGCCAGGAATCAATTTACATTTTAAGCATATATCAGAATCCATGAAGCCCACTAAATCAGCCTGTCTTTGGGAAAAATCTTATACTGTGTTTTACACATCTGCACATGTTTTGTAATCTTGCATATATGACCAAAGCAAGCAATAAATATTTGGAATGTATAATTCTTGTGTCCACCTGTGCAATAATTCTTCTAAAGAAAAAGGTCTTAAAGTAATTTGCAAAGATTTATGTAAAGAAGACTTAGTATGTCTGCTAGGATCTTCCAAATCAAACCAATCCTGAAGTACAACCCCCTTAGTAGCTCAGCTTGGTTTAATGAACGCAAATAGTATCCAACCTGTAAATAACTGGAGTGATCTACATCTCGTCCTCCCACCTTTTGACACAGAGTCTCAAAAGAAACCACCTTTCCCCCAGTTTCAAGGAAATGTGCCATAAACGATAGGCCACTATTATGCCAAGTCGTAAAAATAATCCTCTCTTTGCCTAGCAAATAATTTCCATTGCTAATATTAGTTTAGATTGAATTTAGATGTCAGCCAATGCCAGGTTTTCATTGCAGGATCCACCAAAACATGTTTTATTCAAAGGATCTGGCAAGTGAGATAATTTAAGACAAAATGTAGATGTAAAGGGAAGACACTATATATGACTCAAAATTCAAGTCAAGCCTTGATTTTTAAAGGTTTTTTTGAACCAGCAGGGGCTTTCTGAAAAACAGAATGTTCTCTACCAACTCTCAATTTCTTGCAAATGCTCAGACATTTACAGACATTTACCTGGGAGTACATCAGTATCACTTCATCCAGATTGCAGCTATAGGAGAGCAGTTCATTCCAAAGCAGGCAAATTATAAAATAAAATGTTGTGGACATCCTATCTAACACAACTGTGATGTTACCATCCTCTCAAATAGTGTAGTCAAAGAGTCGACAGGACCTGGTGGCTGCCATTTTGATTTATTTTGTACAATCTGTCCGCTTTGGAATGATCTACTCTCTGTGAGCTACATAGGACATCAGATGTGATCTAACACCTGTGTATAAAGGTGCAACGGTGGTGATGGATAAAGTTAAATATATTGAAGAGATTTTGAGATAATTAAGTGATCTTGTATTCTGTCAGATACTGGTTACTGATCTGAATGGGGATATTTATCAAGAGATAAGAGTAATAGAAAAAGCAGATGATCAACATATGATCACCCAGAAGGAGAAAGATTTTTTGCAGTTTCATCATCCTGTTAAATCAGTGATCTTCTATACTTTGCTAAAAATATACAGAAACCTGTTTAGCCCCTTAGGACAGCCCATCATCTCATCTAATGGTTTATTGTTAGAACCATTGACCATTAGATTGTTTTGCTGAGCCTTTTTGTTTTTATGGAGAAATTGTACATATGTGGTTTTTCACACATCACATCACAGAGAGAGACAATGTTGCAGGCTCTGAGAGAGGGGGTTTTTGATTAGAGAATATAGGTTTCATACTTAGGGGCTGAGAGGAAGGATGTTAGTGGCTTTTTGGGAGAGATGGAATTTGAGATCAGTATTTCTCAAACTATTCCTTATAGTACCCTTAGCCAATCTTGTTTTCAGGATATTTATTTATTTACGGAGGTTTATGAGTTGCTTATTTCCCAGTAAGGCACTCCAAGCAACATTCAACAAGGCATATCCACAATTAATACGAATGAGATAAATTTGCATTGAATGGAAACAGTGCATACAAATTTATCTCATGCATATTAGGGATGTGCAGAGCAAAAGTTTATGTTCATAAGTCCATAAGTCGAAAGGGGGTCCCATTTGCGGTCAATATGGACATATGGAGAATTCCATAAGTTGAGTCTATGTCCATATGTGCAAATAAAAATTTAAACCCCTCACCCTCCTTAATCCCCCCCCCCCCCAAGACTTACCAAAACTCCCTGGTGGTCCAGCGGGTCAGGACGCCATTTCTGACCTCCTTTGCAAGGAGCACGTGACGTCGGCATCACGTCGGAGTGACGCGGCGTCACGTGATTCCCCGCGGGTTCGCTCCGGGACCCTCGCTCGACCCAAAAGGAACTTTTGGCCAGCTTGGGGGGCCTCCTGACACCCCCAAGCTGGCCAAAAGTTCCTTTTGGGTCGAACGAGGGTCCCGGAGCGAACCCGTGGAGAATCACGTGACATCGGCGCCACGTCGGAGTGACGCGGCGCCAGCTTGGGGGTATTCAACATAGCTATGTTGAATAAGTTGGAAATCCGATCGTTTTCGCCTCATCACTTTAAAAAAAAAAAAAATAAGTAGCGTTTTACATTTAAGTTCAAAACTTTTTTTAAAAAAAAATAAGTAGCGTTTTACATTTAAGTTCAAAACGAATGCACACCCCTAATGCATATTCATTGTTGATATTCTGAAAAACAGACTGGCTAAGGGTTACTCCAGGACTGGTTTGAAAAACACTTGTTTAGATGATCAGAGCTTCTTTGATCAGTGGTCCCAAGGCACACAAATAGTAGCTAGATTTAAATCTGCTATTTATGGGCTCAGGATCATCCTGCTAAAAGTAGTCAGTTAGCCCTGAAAATTAGCATTAATTTCTTCCCCATCCCCAGAATGCCTACATTTTGTGAGTGTAATTTCATTTTCAATAGTGTGTATAACTCACCACATACACATTTAAGAAGATGCACCTAAAGTTACTCAAGTATTTTATAAACTATACAGTAGGAGTGCACAACTTATTAAAATACTACATATCACCACAGTGAAAGTACACGCATATGCTTCAGTACACACACATATTTTTAATGCAGGGATCCACATAATTTTACACCTATTTTATAAATGTACATGCTTATATTTTGTACATTAAGCAATTGTAACATGTGCACATAATATCCTTCAATTTATGCAGATATACATTGGCTGATACAATGACAAATCTCGCTTATGAAAATACTTACTTGTGCACATGCTTACAAGCACCAGTTTGCTGAGACCTACCAGTTAACCCAGAACTTCAACTTTTCATCCAAAACCTCCACCAGTTCACCCACTTTCCTCATCACTTGCTCCAGACTATCACCCACAGAGTGCAGACAAAAGATAAGACAGGCTAAGAGAGAATTTGAAAAGAAGATGGCCATAGATGCAAAAACATACAGTAAAAACTTTTTAAAATATATCCGAAGCACAAAGCCTGTGAGGGAGTCAGTTGGACCATTAGATGATCAAAAGGCTAAAGGGGCACAGTGAAGATAAGGCCATTGAGGAAAGATTAAATGATTTCTTTGCTTCGGAGTTTACTGAAGAGGATGTTGGGGAGGTACCCATACTGGAGAAGGTTTTCATGGGTAATGATTCAGATGGACTGAACCAAATCACAGTGAACCTAGAAGATGTGGTAGGTCTGATTGACAAACTGAAGAGTAGTAAATCACCTGGACCGGATGGTATACACCCCAGGGTTCTAAAAGAACTAAAAAATGAAATTTCAGTCCTATTAGTAAAAATTTGTAACCTATCATTAAAATCATCCATTGTACCTGAAAACTGGAGGATAGCTAATGTAACCCCAATTTTTAAAAAGGCCCCAGGGGCGATCTGGGAAACTACAGACCGGTTAGCCTGACTTCAGTGCCAGGAAAAATGGTGGAAAGTGTTCTAAACATCAAAATCACAGAACATATAGAAAGACATGGTTTAATGGAACAAAGTCAGCATGGCTTTACCCAAGGCAAGTCTTGCCTCACAAATCTGCTTCACTTTTTTGAAGGAGTTAATAAACATGTGGATAAAGGTGAACCGTAGATGTGTACTTGGATGAGAGGCTTCTAGGAAAAGTAAAAAGTCATGGGATAGGTGGCGATGTCCTTTCATGGATTAATACAAACTGGCTAAAAGACAGGAAACAGAGAATAGGATTAAACGGACAATTTTCTCAGTGCAAGGGAGTGGGCAGTGGAGTGCCTCAGGGATCTGTATTGGGACCCTTACTTTTCAATATATTTATAAATGATCTGGAAAGAAATATGACAAGTGAGGTAATCAAATTGCAGATGATACAAAATTGTTCAGAGTAGTTAAATCACAAGCAGATTGTGATAAATTGCAGGAAGCCCTTCTGAGACTGGAAAATTGGGCATCAAAATGGCAGATGAAATTTAATGTGGATAAGTGCAAGGTGATGCATATAGGGAAAAATAACCCATGCTATAAGTTACACAATGTTAGGTTCCATATTAGGTGCTACCACACAAGAAAGAGATCTAGGCGTCATAGTGGATAACACATTGAAATCATCGGTTCAGTGTGCTGCGGCAGTCAAAAAAGCAAACAGAATGCTGGGAATTATTAGAAAGGGAATGGTGAATAAAACGGAAAATGTCATAATGCCTCTGTATCACTCTATGGTGAGACCACACCTTGAATACTGTGTACAATTCTGGTCGCCGCATCTCAAAAAAGATATAATTGCGATGGAGAAGGTACAGAGAAGGGCGACCAAAATGATAAGGGGAATGGAACAGCTTCCCTATGAGGAAAGATTAAAGAGGTTAGGACTTTTCAGTTTGGAGAAGAGACGGCTGAGGGGGGATATGATAGAGGTGTTTAAAATCATGAGAGGTCTAGAACGGGTAGATGTGAATCGATTATTTACTCTTTCAGATAATAGAAAGACTAGGGGGCATTCCATGAAGTTAGCATGTGGCACATTTAAAACTAATCGGAGAAAGTTCTTTTTCACTCAACGCACAATTAAACTCTGGAATTTGTTGCCAGAGAATGTGGTTAGTGCAGTTAGTATAGCTGTGTTTATAAAAGGATTGGATAAGTTCTTGGAGGAGAAGTCCATTACCTGCTATTAATTAAGTTGACAGCCACTGCTATTAATAGCAACAGTAACATGGAATAGACTTAGTTTTTGGGTACTTACCAGGTTCTTATGGCCTGGATTGGCCTCTCTTGGAAACAGGATGCTGTGCTTGATGGACCCTTGGTCTGACCCAGTATGGCATGTTCTTATGTTCTTAAGTCAAATTTAATATACACAGTGTGATTAGCAGGTGTAAAATCATGTGTTGTATGTCTGATGACATGTGGTCATACTCTGTTTATAAAATATGTAAATATGTACGTACTTCCAAACCACACTCTAAAATGCTCTTGAATTGACTTCTTTGTACATGTATACTTTTACCTGTTGCTGAGACAATATATATGTACTCTTGCACTTCTGGAAATTCACTTAACACACACAGAGGCTACTTATGTGCATATATGCTGATTTTATGCCCACAACCTCCCTAAGCATTTGAAAATTACCCCCTGAATGGCTAAAAGATAGATGCTTAGTGAAATTGTTCAAAGCTTTATCTAGCCAAACAAAACCATAGTTAGGCAGCTGACATGTTATGAAAATGTACTCATTAATTTTCTATCATCTTACAATCATGAAATGATAATTTCTATAGACAAAAGCTGATGTTCAGTCTTATTATAGGGGAGATCAAATCAGGTCCTCAAGAGCCACAAACAGGCCTGATTTTCAGGAGATCCATAATGAATATGCAGGAGATATATATACATACAATGGAAGCAGTGATTTCAAGTTTCAAACCGATCTAATGCATATTCATTGTGGATATAAGGAAAACCAGGCCTGTTTGTGGTTTTTAAGGACCGAAGTTGGCCACCCCTGACCTATTATCTTAGAGAAAGATGAGAGAATGAAGTAAAATTTCAACGTCATTACCTAGATTGGTTTTCTATAGACTTAGCTACTTAAGATGCCACTGCCTCCAATCCCAGGTGTTGCTGAAGCAGCACCGTCTCTGCAAGCCTCCACAAATCAGCAGGGAAAAGCTGCTGAAGCAAAAGAAATGTTTAATATGCTGCAAAGAATTCCAGTGAACAGCATTTTCATTTTGGTTAAATGTCGCTTTCACATATGCAGCAAACCACACTCGCACATTATCATGAGGGCTACTTCAGGCTTTTGTGGTGCTAAACATCTTGCTGTAAAGAACTCAAGTAATCAGCACACATAGCAGAAATAATAACTCAATGAACCAGTCAACAGTGATGTTTATGCTAGCTACAGCAAGAATTTTCCCTTAGGAGCCTATTATATGAAGAGCATTCAGTAAAAGAGCTCTCCCAGTTTAACTACGACAATACTGATGCAGCAACTATGGTGTACCATACAAGAAATTTTAACAACATAAATACTGTATCGGAATTGTTTAAATGTAAGGGCTCAGGATTTTTCAAACAATTTAGCAGAAAGTTATTTGCTGACTTTAACTCAAAATAATCACATCACATGTTAAAAAAAACAAAATTGGCTCAGCTGAATCAATTCCTTTTAAGCCAGTTTTTAGTCTTGCTTCCCATTTGGAAGTGCGGAGTAGTTTATCAGTTTCATTGCAATAATCATGACGCTCATTATCTTTTTCCAGATGTACAAGGTACATTTTTGGAGCCATTTCCATGTGTAAAACAGTATTTTACACATGGAAAGACATCTTTGAAAATTGGCTACCCTATCTGCGTGAAAATGTATGCACATACATGTGTATTTCTCCGTGCAGGGATGGTAACTTTCAAACAGGCTAGTGGGCGCACATGTACACGTGTGCATTGGTGCGCACCCAGAGATGTGGCAATTTTATAACATACATGCACATTTATTATTTATTTAGCAGTTTTCTATACCGAACTTCATGGTTAAATACCATATCAGATCGGTTTACATCGAACGGGGGATAGAGAAACTTGTAACAGAAAATGGAACAGTACAAAATAATCAGAAGAGAGCAGTAAGTTACATTAAACAAGGACAATAAACTTGGAGGCTTTACAGCTTAGAAGTAAGAAGAATAAAAGGCCCAAGAAGGGCAATAACAAACACAAAAGTTGTAATGGATTCAGATTAAACAGGAAACAATATTATCTGAGGAGTTAGGATAATCATAATAATAGGCAACAGAAATAGTAGCATGGTTCCGTAGCTCGAGAATAGGTTGTTTGTCTATTGTGAGTCTGAAGGATCCGAGAAGGCTTGTTGGAACAGCCAAGTCTTAAGTTTTTTTTTGAATGTTAGTAGGCATGGTTCCAGCCTGAGGTCTGCGGGGAGGCTATTCCAGATGTTTGGACCTGCGAAAGAAAAAGCTCGGACTCTAGTCGAGACGAGGCGAATAGCTTTGGTTGGAGGGGATTGTAGCGTTCCTTTATGGATTTCTCTAATTGGTCTGATGGAAGTATGGAGTTTGAGAGGGAATTGAAGGTCAAGATGAAAATAGTTATGGATGGACTTATGTATCAGGGTGAGAGATTTGTGAAGGATTCTGTGGTAGATTGGTAACCAGTGTAGATTTCGGAGAGTGGGAGTAATATGTTCTCTTCGGTTGGTGTTGGTTAAAATTCTGGCCGCAGCATTTTGTATAATTTGAAGTGGTTTGATGGATGAGTTGGGAAGGCCAGTGAGAAGAGCACTGCAGTAATCTATTTTTGCAAATATTAAGGATTGGAGAACAGTCCTAAAGTCGTGTAAATAAAGGAGGGGTTTGAGTCTTTTCAACACCTGTAGTCTGTGGAAGCAATCTTTGGTAGTTGTATTGATCATGGTCTTTAAGTTAAGGCGGTTGTCAAGGATTACTCCCAGATCTCTCACTTGAGTGAGGGTGAGATTATAACTGTGGTGTGTTTGTGGAGGGTGGTTGTCTGGGTTGGAGGAGATAAATAGTAGTTCAGTCTTAGCGGAGTTGAGGACCAGATTTAGGTTGTTGAGGAGATTGTTAATAGATTGAAGACAATTTTTCCAAAGCGAGAGAGCTTTGGTGATGGATTCTGTTATGGGAATCAGAATCTGAACATCGTCAGCGTAGATGTAATGAATGAGGTTGAGACTTGTTAACAGATGGCATTTTATAGCATACATGTGTATGCTATAAAATAGCCTAGATATTTGTATGTGTGCATCTAATTTTGCAAGTGGGTGGGCACAGCTGCTTAAAGTTGAGTTTGAGCTGATCAAGTGGGGGGATTTTAAAACAGGCGAGCATTTATACCATGACCAGTTTCCCCAGTTAGTCCATCAATTCGCCCAGTCTAGAGCTAGGTCCTTCAAAATCCCCTGGTTCTTTAGCCTGTACACCATACTTTTTAAAACCTTCATGAATGGCTTTTTTTTTTTTAAACTTTCACCTCCTCCATAGCAGAAGTAATGTTACACAGCACTGGACTTGGGAGCGTGACCAGGCACGTTAGTATTGCATGCCAATCTCTTGGCCCTGCCCAGGAATGCCCATGCCCTGCCCAAACCATGCCCACATAATGCCCCTTTTGAAATCAGAGTGAGATATTCATGCCTCAGGAGATACGCATACATGTAGGTGGCTTCTAAAATCCATCAAACGTGGGTATGCCCTATATGTGCTCACATTTCCTAATTTTGGCATGCACCAGGCTTTTAAAATTCACCTCAGAGGGAGGAGTTGTTCCAGGGATGGAATCTGTTGGGAGTTATACACATATTTTTAGATTTTAACATGTATTCACATAAATTCTTTTAGCAAAACTATACATAGCAAATTGTAGATATAATTGTGTGCGCACAGATTTACAGAGATAATTTTCATAGCTAACTTGCCTAATCAATCTGCTACATTTTTTGAAGGAGGTTAATAAATATGTGGATAATGATGAACCAGTGGACATAGTGCATTTGGATTTTCAGAGGGCGTTTGACAAAAGTCCCCCCATAAAAATCTCTTGAGAAAATTAAAAAGTCATAGGATAGCAGGCAACGTCCTAATGTGGAATGCAAACTGGTTAAAAGATAGGAAACAGAGAGTAGGATTAAATGGTCACTTTTCTCAGTGGAAAAGGTAATCAATGGAGTGCCTCAGGAATCTGTACTTGGACCAATGCTTTCTAATATACAGTATTTATAAGTGATCTGGAAAAGGGAACGACAAGTGAGAAGATCAGATTTGCAGATGAAATAACATTATTCCAATTTGTTAAATTTAAACTACAAGTGGATTATGAGAAATTGCATGAGGACCTTGTGAGACTGGGACACTGGGCATTCAAATGGCAGATGAAATTTATTGTGTACAAGTGAAAAATTATGCACATAGGGAAAGTAACCCACACTGTAGTTATATGATGATAGCCTAGCCCCGATCCAATGCAGGGATCTTGGCTGAGACCTGAACCTCCAATCAGTCACTTATTTGATCCATCAGTTATGTGAGTGCCAAACTGGATTCTGATATCTGGGCTGGTCCCTGATGCTGTGGCACAGTCTGGAAGCTGGGTCCTTACATCAGGACCCAGGCCTGACACTGAGGCCTGGCACAGAGGCTAGTTCTGATGCTTGTACCCCAGCCTAGGCCTGAGCCTGGGCCCAGGCTTTAATACAACAGCTCAGTCCAGTGGCAGGGCCCCAACATTGGGGCCAGTCCAGACCCATTCCTGATGCCAGGACTTGGCCTGGAGACTGAGTCCCAGTGCCTGGACCTCAGCCTAGTGTCAGGTCCAGGCCTGGAGCCTAGGCCTTGCAGCTCTATCAAAGTCATCTTTCTTCTTTAAACTGATGCCATGTGCTGGGGTCACACCAGTGGAAATTAACTCCAGCGCATACATCCCAGCAGATGGTGCCATTTTGATGTATGGCATTCTATGTACATCAAATACGGTACTGTCTGCTGGGGTGAATGTGCTGGAGATAATTAACTCTGGCATTACCCAAGCTCATGGTATCAGTTTAAAGAAGAAAGAAGAGGACAGAGCTGTGAGTTCTGGGCTCTGGACCTGGGCCTGACCCTAGGCTGAGGTCTAAATGTTGGGATATGTCCTCAGTCCAGACCCTGGTTTTTGTTCTGGTTCCGGACTGAGGCACATGCATAGGGACTTGGTCTCTGGGCAGGCTGCAGCATTGGACCCGGCATTGGGTCTGGGACTAGGCAGAGGCCCCAGCTTTGGGATCTAGCCTCCAGGGCAGGCCGAGGTATCAGGCCTGGGCCTGAGCTCTGTCCTATTCCAAGGCCAAAGCATCAGCCATGTGGAGGCTGAGACTGAGGACATGGTGTCCTACTGAAACCTCAGCTGAGGCTGAGGACTCGGTGTTCTATGCAAGGCCAAGGATTTAACCTGGACTGGGTACGTGGCAGCAGGAGTGCATCCTAGACCTGATATTTTACCAGATGGGAGGGATGGGTGGTGGGGTTGGGTTAGGAGGCCTTAGGAGGCCTTGTTTTCTTTTTTTCCGTATTTTTTGGGTTTGTTTGTTTTTTATGCTTGATTCATTATTTTTACACAAATGAAACAAATCAATTGCGATGGAGAAGGTACAGACAAGGGCAACCAAAATGATAAAGGGAATGGAACAGCTCCCCTATGAGGAAAGACTAAAGAGGTTAAGACTTTTCAGCTTGGAGAAGAGACGGCTGAGGGGGGATATGATAGAGGTGTTTAAAATCATGAGAGGTCTAGAACGGGTAGATGTGAATCGGTTTTTTACTCTTTCAGAAAATAGAAAGACTAGGGGGCACTCCATGAAGTTAGCATGTGGCACATTTAAAACTAATCAGAGAAAGTTCTTTTTCATTCAACGCACAATTCAACTCTGAAATTTGTTGCCAGATGATGTGGGTAGTGCAGTTAGTGTAGCTGTGTTTAAAAAAGGATTGGATAAGTTCTTGGAGAAGAAGTCCATTACCTGCTATTGATTAAGTTGACTTAGATAATAACCACTGCTATTACTAGCAATGGTAACATGGAATAGACTTAGTTTTTGGGCACTTGCCGGGTTCTTATGGCCTGGATTGGCCACTGTTGGAAACAGGATGCTGGGCTTGATGGACCCTTGGTCTGACCCAGTATGGCATGTTCTTATGTTCTTCTTATGTTCTTATTCCATGAACTGAAAATCATAGAGAAAAACCCTCCCAAAAACCAACTGAAAAATGAAAATGAATTTTTTTATCCCTGTATGCCCCAATGGACAAAAGTTGGAAATCCTTGGCTCAGTGTGTGGCAGCAGCCAAATAAGCAAACAGAATGTTAGGAATTATTAGGAATGAAGAATAAAATGGAGAATGTCATAATACCTCTGGATTGCTTCAGGGTGATACTGCACCTAGAGTACTGTATTCAATACCAATCACTAGGGATGTGAATCGTTTTTGAACGATTAAAATTATCGTCAGATAAATTTAAAATCGTTCAAAATCGTTAGAGTTCATGATACAATACGAATGTCCCCGATTTATCGTCAGGGGCATTTGTATTGTATCGTTAAATAGGGCGCGGAAAAACCGGCACACCAAAACAACCCTAAAACCCACCCTGAACCTTTAAAACAAATCCCCCACCCTCCCGAACCCCCCCAAAATGTTTTAAATTACCTGGGGTCCAGTGGGGGGGTCCCGGCGCGATCTCCAGCTCTCTGGCCACGGCTGCGTTAAGAGAAATGGTGCCGGTGGCCCTTTGCCCTTATCATGTGACAGGGCAAAGGTAGCGCCGGCGCCATTTTGGTTCCTGGCTCCCAACGTCACGCGTGCAGGAGATCGCTCCCGGACCCCCGCTGGACCCCCAGGGACTTTTGGCCAGCTTGGGGGGGGCCTCCTGACCCCCACAAGACTTGCCAAAAGTCCAGCGGGGGTCCGGAACGACCTCCTGCAGTCGAATCGTGTTGTCTACGGCCGGCGCCATTTTGCGCCGCCATTTTGCAAAACGGCGGCGCAAAATGGCGCCGGCTGAAGACAACACGATTCGATTGCAGGAGGTCATTCCGGACCCCCGCTGGACCCCCAGGTAATTTAAGGCATTTTGGGGGGGTTCGGGAGGGTGGGGGATTTATTTTAAAGGGTCGGGGTGGGTTTTAGGGTGTTTTAGTGTGCCGGTTTTCCCGCCCTCCCCCTTCCCCCGATTTACAATTTTTTGACGATAAATCAGGGGAATTGGTATTGTATCGTGGCTCTAATGATTTTTGACGATTTAAAATATATCGGACGATATTTTAAATCGTCAAAAAACGATTCACATCCCTAGAATAGAATGGGAAATGTGAATCGGTTAGTCATTCTTTCAAAAAATACAAAGAATAGGGGACTCAATGAAGTTAATAAGTAGCACAAATCAGAGATAATTCTTTTTCATTCAACGCACATTAAGCTCTGGAATTCATTGCTGGAGGGTACGATAGGCAGTTAGCATATCTGAGTTAAAAAAGGTTTAGACAAGTTCCTGGAGAAGTCCATAAACTATTATTAACCAGGTAGACTTGGGGAAAGTCATTACTTATACTTGGAGATTTGCAGCATGTGATCTATCTACTGTTTGGGATCTTTCTAAAAACCTGTGATCTGGCTTGGCCACTTACATGACAGTAGGTTTAATGAGCCATTGGTCTGACCCAGTAATTCTTATTTTCTTATTGGTGTAACTTGGGTATATAAAGACCCACAAATTTATGTGGCCTGTTATAAAATTACCGCTATTGTCAGATATAATTAGGGATGCTCAGCAGAGAAAAAAAGTCATTCCATTTCAAAATTTGGTGGGAACCCCAATTCATTTCTTTAGTTTCAAAGCAACACAAAAAATGTGTTAATTAGTTTGATTTGTTTGCCATTTTTGCCATTTATGTCAAAGGGGGAAGCATTATAGTATATAGTGGACTACAGAATAGGGTTTTTGTTATCAATTGTCTTAGAACTTGAGCATAGAAATCAACAGAAGAGGAAAAGAAAGCCAAGCTACCTAGAAAACTGGTGATACTGTATAATGGCACCAAAAGTGGCATGAAAAAACTACATCTCTGTAATGGGGCAAAGGAGTACCAGCATTAGCAGGATTTCACCAAGCATTGTGAGAGGAGCAAACAAGCAGAAAAAATGTGATGAACACCCCACAGCTCAAAAAGATGACACCACCAACAATGACATGAGCTCTTGAAGGCATCTCAAGAGGTAAACTGTCACCAAAAGTGGCATCAGAATTCTAAGGCAGTATGAAGGGGGAACAAAGCAGAAAAGATGGCAGAAAATCTCCCAAGGCAGGCACTGATAAATGTGACAAGCAGCACAAAGAGTAGGTTTAAGACACCAAAGCAACATGAGAAATGCAAAGCAACCCTCATGAGAGGCTTCTAAGAAAACTAAAAAGTCATGGGATAGGAGGCAATGTCCTTTTGTGGATTATAAACTGGTTAAAAGACAGGAAACAGAGAGTAGGATTAAATGGTCAATTTTCTCAGTTAAAAGGGTAAACAGTGCAGTGCCTCAGGGATCTGTACTTGGACCTGTGCTTTTCAATATATGTATAAATGATCTGGAACGGAATAAGATGAGTGAAGTTATCAAATTTGCAGGTGATACAAAATTATTCAGAGTAGTTAAATCAGAAGCGGATTGTGATAAATTGCAGGAGAACCTTGCGAGACTAGAAAATTGGGCATCCAAATGGCAGATGAAATTTAATGTGGACAAGTGCAAGGTGTTGCATATAGGGAAAAATATACCATGCAGAGGTTACATGATGTTAGGTTCTATATTAGGAGCTACTAGGGATGTGCAGAGCAAAATTTTATGTTCATATTTTTTATGTCCGAAAGGGGGTCCCACTTGCGGCCAATATGGACATAAAAAAAATCCAATGAGTTGGGTATATGTACATATGTGCAAAAAAAAAAATTAAACCCCCTCACCCTCCTTAATCCCCCCCCCAGACTTACCACAACTCCCTGGTGATCGAGCGAGGAGTGAGGATGTCATTTCTGCAATCCTTGGCGAGAAGCATGTGACGTCGGTGGCACGTCGAGTGACGCGGTGTCACGTGATTCCCGGCTCGTTCGCGCCGGACGGCTCGTTCGGCCCAAAAAGAACTTTTGGCCAGCTTGGGGGGGCCTCCTGACCCCCCCAAGCTGGCCAAAAGTTCTTTTTGGGCCGAACGAGCCGTCCGGCGCGAACGAGCCGGGAATCACGTGGCGCCGCGTCACTCAGACGCGACGTCACGTGATTCCCGGCAAGTTCGCGCCGGTTCGGCGCGAACTTGCCGGGAATCACGTGACGTCGGCGTCACGTGATTCCCGGCTTGTTCGCGCCGAACGAGCCGTCCGGCGCGAACTTGCCGGGAATCACGTGACGTCGCGTCTGAGTGACGCGGCGCCACGTGATTCCCGGCTCGTTCGCGCCGGACGGCTCGTTCGGCCCAAAAAGAACTTTTGGCCAGCTTGGGGGGTCAGGAGGCCCCCCCAAGCTGGCCAAAAGTTCTTTTTGGGCCGAACGAGCCGTCCGGCGCGAACGAGCCGGGAATCACGTGACGCCGGCGTCACTCGACGTGCCGCCGACGTCACATGCTTCTCGCCAAGGATTGCAGAAATGGCGTCCTCACTCCTCGCTCCATCACCAGGGAGTTGTGGTAAGTTGGGGGGGGGGGGGATTAAGGAGGGTGAGGGGGTTTATATTTTTATTTTGGCTCAACAATCGCGATTTCCCACATATCGAACATATCTATGTTCGATATGTGGGAAATCCGATCGTTTATGTCGAATCAATTTTTTAAGTAAAAAAAAAATATGAGTTGCGTTTTACTAATGCGGTCAATCCGAATGCACACCCCTAGGAGCTACCACCCAGGAAAAAGATCTGGGCATCATACTGGATAATACATTGAAATTGTCAGCTCAGTGTGCTACAGCAGTCAAAAAAAGCAAAGAGAATATTAGGAATTATTAGGAAGAAAATGGTGAATAAAACAGAAAATGTCATAATGCCTCTGTATCACTCCATGGTGAGACTGCACCTTGAGTACTGTGCACAGTTCTGGTCAATGCATCTCAAAAAAGATATAGTTGTACTGGAGAAGGTACAGAGAAGGGGCGACCAAAATGATAAAGGGGATGGAACAGCTCCCCTATGAGGAAAGGCTAAAGAGGTTAGGGCTGTTCAGCTTGGAGAAGAGAAGGCTGAGGGGGATATGATAAAGGTCTTTAAAATCATGAGAGGTCTAGAATGGGTAGATATAAATCAGTTATTTACACTTTCGGATAATAGAAGGACTAAGGGGCACTCTATGAAGTTAGCAAGTAGCACATTTTGTTGTGTCCATCGGTGCCCAATGCCCTCTCTCCACTCTCCTTACCTCTCTGGTGCCTCCCTCTCCGTCAGCGGGAAGACTGGCTACTACTTGTCCTTGGGTATTCCTGGACCGGCACGATGCTGCAACCGCCATGTTTCCTGGAGGCCTAGGGGCGCATGTGCGGTGCGGTCCCGATTGAAGTACAGACATTGGCAAGAACCTCGGGGGCATCCCCCGAAGATGACTTCACCCACGACGGATATTTAAGGTCTTGGAATTTGCTAATACACCGAGTTAGCAAGGATATGGACATGGACTGTCATCGGACTCGCCTTGTCTGTCTAAGCTACTCTGCCTCCTCGGACTTACCAGAGGTACCCGCTCCTTGGGGGCTCACTCTCTCCTTGTTTTTTCAGTTGACAGTCTGGAACCGAACCGGTACTCGCTCCTCGAGGGCCCTCATCCCAGACTTACTTCGTATACTCTTCTACCTGGAAGTCTTCACTACCAACTATCTCAGCTACTTCAGTGAGTTACCATCGTTCTCTCTGAGCTTTCCCTGGAACTAGGTACTCGCTCCTCGAGGCCCTATACTTTCCAGCTCCTGGGCTTCATTGGGACATTGTGTGAGTGTTTCATCTGCATAACCTGCCTACTCACTATATCTCAGTCTTTCTTCAGCTCAGCTTCCAGGGTTCGCTGTTCCAGTATCTGAGGGACTACAGCCCAGCCGGGCTTGCCAGCTCACTACTGCCATCTCTGGTGGTTCAGTATACTGTCTAATAAAGAACTAGTGTGTGTTTATCTTCTAACTCTGAGCCTGACTGGTGGTCCCTCTCGGGATCATTCCCCGGGGGCGAGGCCATCTGCCACTGGTCCAAGGATCCACCCTCAACTATCTGATTGCTCCTCCCATCAGGCATCAGATCAATAACAAATTGTTAACTCCAAGCAGACTGTTAACTCTGAACCTAACACATTTAAAACTAATCAGAGAAAATTATTTTTCACTCAATGCACAATTAGACTCTGGAATTTGTTGCCATAGGATGTGGTTAGTGCAGTGAGTGTAGCTGGGTTTAAAAAAGGTTTGGATAAGTTCTTGGAGGAAAAATCCATTTACTGCTATTAATCAAATTGACCTAGGGAATGGCCTCTGCTACTACTGGCATCAGTAGCATGGGAACTTCTTAGTATTGCCAGGTTCTTGTAGTCTGATTTGGCCACTGTTGGAAACAGGATGCTGGGTTTGATGGGCCCTTGATCTGACCCAGTATGATAATTTCTTATTGTTCTTATGTTCAGCCCATCAGACTGGCAAGAACAACACATGGTGTTAGGTCTGGGGTATGACAGCAAGGCACATTGCCAAAGAAAACTCCAAGGTGGAAGGTATGGGCATGAAAGCAAGGCTGAATTGCAGAAAGACCCCAAGGTGCTGGGTGGAATTTAGATTTTCTTGTAGAATGGGCTTGCTAAAGGTGAATGTCATCTCACCTAGGACATCTCTAATGATTTTGTTTTGGTTTTCCTGGAAAGTGGTGAGGGCTTCTTTATTTATAAACCATTTCCCACATTATTTAGCTGACCTCAGGCTGTTTCATTTCCTGATTTTATTTGAAATCTCTGTTACTACTCTTAACTGTTATCACATTCAGAACATCAAAATGGTTAATCTTCAGAATCTTTTAGTTTGTGTCTTTATTTTGTCTTTCTGAATGAAGACTTTTTTGGACAAACCACGCAACAGTGTGGGAGAAGCAGGCTGAGATTGTTGAAGGAAAGGAAGAACTATGGATCTACAGAACCACGCCTGATAGTGAAACCTGTATCTTATCGATTTTCTTCACATTTTTGTTCTGGGGACAAAACACCCCAGTATAACAAACCAAGAAGAAAACAAGTATGGGTGGGAAGTACTCCCCAAAGCTCCAAAAGAGGGCAACAACAATAGTATGGCAGGTTGGCAAGTGACAGCAATTTCTCTATGGTGGTGTGGCAGCTGGGTGGAGGTCAGTATGAGGCAGCACGTCCATGGAAGGAGAAATTTATTTCTTTTGTCGTTCACATATTTGTTTTGTGGACAAAATACTCCAATGAAAACAAAAAAAAAAAGGGTGTGAAAACCAGGCTGGGATCATTGCTGAGGGGTTAGAACAAAACAAAAAACTGTAAAATAGGTGGAGGGGAGGAAAAATGTTTCTCTAAATATTTCACCACTTTTTCTGGTAATAGCAAACACCCCAGTACAACAAAGAAAAGCAAACAATACAGAGGCACCAAAACACCCACTCTCATACATATTAATAGGCAGGCATAGCAGGTAGGCAGAGCGTTAGCACCAAGATAACCATGATGGTATAAGGGGCATGGCAGGTAGGTGTGTGCCAACAGAACCTACATGGTAGTAAAAAGGGCATGGCAGTAGTCATGTGCCAGAAAGACCCCATGGTGGTATAAGGGGTTATAGCAGGTAGACATATGCTATCAAGATCCTCATGGTGGTATAATGGGCATAGGTTGAAGCGCAGGCATCAGGACCCGACCTTCAGGCTGGGCTCCGATGTAGGACCTGAGCCTGGGCTTAGGCCATGTATCGATCCCCAGCCTCCAATCTAGCCCCCAGTGAGGCTGAGGCCCTGCATACAGTTTAGACCCTGGCATCCAGGTTAGGCCCCAGTGTCAAGGCCTAGGCATTGGGATCAGGCTTCCAAGCCAGGCCTTTGTGTGGAGTCTAGCAACCTCCCACGTCCTAGGTCTACGCAAGTCCAAGCTTTGGTCTGGGTCAAGACATCTTCTTTGGATTACTCCCTAACTGGGTAAATGGAGGCCAGGGAGGATCCTAGCTCCAGCATTTTCCCAAGTGGAAAGGATGGTGGTAGGGAGGACTTGGGAGGCCTTATTTCCTTGTTAAATCCAGTTTTGTTTTGTTTTTTTAATAACAAAATTAAAAAACAAAATATTTTTTCCCTGCACATCCCTAATGATTACTACCAATTTACATTTCCTAAAGTCCCATATTTTATACCTTTAGTCCAGTTGTTCAGCCAAAGTTCTTCTAGTTTCTCCTTACATCCCTGTTGGTACCTGGAGAGTACCTGCACGCTTCTTTCTTTATTATCTTTAAAATATGATCATGGTTAACACCAGATGGGTGCCACTAGTCTTCTCTATACTCCTTATTTTTCCTTCTCCCCAGGAATGAATGACTCTTTCCCCTGCAGAATTTCTGATAGCTCACTGGATCTCTATGGGTGAGAAATTCCAATTTCTTATAGATTGTACTGCTCTCAGCTCTTGATTCCAAGGAACTCATACAAAGGGAAAAATAAAGTTCTTGAAAACAGGAAGCAAAAAGAGAGGAAGGATGTAAGAACTTCCTTCACCTTAACCCAAAAGGAAAAAGAAAGGTACTCTTTCCTCTATTCCATATGCAGGCTTCAACCCTAGAAGTCCAAGAGTCATTTCTCCAAGAAAACAACCCAAAACAGGAGCAGACATAGTGACATCTGTCTCCTGAAAGAGTTAACAGAAAATCTATACCCTAAAATGGTGGACTGTTTTTTAACTCCATCAATTCAGTTTCCAAAAAGGGGAGCTAAAATTTCACAATACTACTCCTATTCCTCCTATGATAATGGGACTTACCTCTTAGTAAGAACCCATAGGGTTATCTACATATAATATATGTATATATTATACTGCCCTTATTATCATATATGGCAGTTTCAGGATGCTACTATCATGCACAGTTTGCTCATTAACTAACTGAATTTTAAAAAATATCAGAATCAGAACCATCGTCTCTCCCTGAGTCCTGGATGTCAGCCAATCAGTAACTGATCATTTAGGACATCTACTAAGAAGTATCATGCTAGATCCTTCTTCTGGTCTTCATAGTTAGTTTTTATTATTACATATGCAGTGATCTCATACATTTTAATTATTGGAGATGATCATATCTTTGCTGTTTTCTAAGGGGGTAGTTTTGTAACAGCCCGCACAAGAAAATCAGAATATGCATGTATGAGTTAAACCAATTTTGAAAGCAAACTTACACATATATGTTGGCTTTGAAAGTTATCCCAGCAAAACTACCTGCACACACTTACATCTGCTAAATAGTATGCAGAAATGTTTTGGTTAAACTGGCAATGACAGTAAATATAAGCCATGGCAGGAATATCTGTGTGGCATCCTTAACAATATGTGAAGGAATTGGATTGAGTGAAAATGTTGCAATTCTAACTGTTTTCAGAATGTGAGTAAGGTCATGGTCTAAATTCTGCTAACATAGGTGAATAAATCAATCACAGTATTATCAAATTTGGTCAGGTGGGAACAATCAGATAAAAGCTGATCTTCCTTACTACTTATTCTGATCAACAAAGAATCCATAACTGTAGCTGGCTGAAGATTTTCTCGAACTGAAGCAATCTCAGATTTAAAAAAAAATAAAAATTGATAAATCCTTAATTTGAAAAGCCATGGTAGAAACCTCTGGGATCCTTGTTATAGATCTAAATAAATCTTTAACTAATTGACTTTTTAGTTTTCAGTCATTTCTAGCTTCTTTGACAAAATATATATATAGTTTTTGCATATTTGATTGCCATTTTGTATTTTTTAATACATGACCTAGAAAAAGACAGGCTGTCTGCTATACAGTCTTTCTGCCACTTGCATTCTGCTTGCCTATGTCGGCATTTCAACAAGCGATATCTCTCATAAACTAAGGGGCAAGTTTCCCTTTCTAGACTGTTAAATTTAGCTATTCAGTCCCAATCAGTTTTCAAAGAAACTGATATACCTGTCTCTCTTTTATGGCACCTAGGTCTCTTTGAAAATTGGCCACTATGGAGCAATTTTGTAACATCACACATAATTTTAGCTGGCAAATATGCACAGAAGTTATACTAATTTTTAAAGTGGATTTATGGAGATAAAGTCTGCTTTGAACCAGTGAAACTATGCACACAATTACACTACTATTTGGTATACGTAGTTTGCCAAGAAAATTTATATGCATATTTTTTTAAATTAAAAAGTATGTGCATTAAGTCCCAATCTTGCCCAGACTCCACTCCCTGGAATACCTCTCATGCATGTACATAAAAGTGTGCATATACAGTGAGCATATGTATAATTTTTGTGAAGGGTTGCATGAGTGTGAGCCCTTTTGCAGTGACATAGTTGATGGTGTCTCATAGGTGAACCTACGAAGTCTATGCCGGCAAATGGAAAACACACCTGTAGTGGGACAGACTGGTGCTTTACCTATACCAGTTTCCTTGCCGCAGGTTAAGTCCTTGGGTTCTGGTGGTCAGCAAGCCTTAGGTGAGACCAATGGCATGCCAAGATCAGGGCAGGTAGCAGGCTAATGAAGTCAGAGACAGGTCAAGGTCAGGGCAGATGGAAGACAAGGGTGGTCAGAACCAGGAAGTAGGCAATCATGGTCAGGTCCAGGCAAAAGGTCAGATCTGGAAGTCAGGCCAAGGGTGGACGAGGACACACAGAAGACCCTGGATAAGACGGGTAATATAAGGCAAGGCTGGACAAGGAAGGTTAGACAAGATAAGGCTAGAGAGTCAAGGCTGGAAGAGTCAAGGCTGCAAAAGGCAAGGGCAGATGAGACAAGGCTGGACGAGACAAGGCTGGAGAGGCAAGACAGGATGAAGAATCTGGAACTCAGGACACAGGAACCAGGACTTCAAAGATATCATGCAATGCTAAAGCAGGAAACTCATTGCTGAGGCGAGGTAATACTGTGAGGCCCTTGCTTAAGCAGGCTGGTCAGCCTGATATTAGAGGAGAGTGCCGCAAATGTAATGCGTGCATATGTGCTTACCCCTATGGGATGGCAGTGGGAGCAGCAGCTAGTGGTGAATTGGGCTGTGCTGGGCAGCATTCAGAGCAGGAGGCTGTGTTCTGACCACATTGGGGGTAAGTAGGCATCTTGCGGAACCCTCCCATGAGCCACTGAATGTAATAATTGTATTTGAATATCAGTCAAACAATTTTCTAAAGAAGCTTTCCGCAGGTAAAGCAGTACTTTACACAGTAGTCCCTTTGAAAAAAAACCCTTCCTGAATATACTTTCCATTTTTTATTTTGGGAACTGTCATACTAGGATGTCAATATTCAAAGGATTCTTGCTAGCTAAGCAAGACGTTAGCTGGCTAGATCAAATCATTTGCAAATCTCCCCTACTGAGCAATTCAATTAGCTACCTAAGTTTCACTGGGTGGCTAACTTTGACAGGTCACAATCTGAGCAGGCTTTGGGCTGGGGTTAGGGAAGGGCAGAAAGGTGGATAGAGCTGATTTTAAATGCTAGCCACCTAACTTGGCTAGGCAAATCTAAGCGCTGCCAGAGCAGGCCTAAATCTTGCCATCCAAACTGCCGTCATCCTAATTATAATGAAAACAAAAAGAATCCACTGCCCACTGCCCAATTTGCCCTTCCACACAACTACAAACCCTTGTTCCCTCGCTTTTCCCCCGTGCCTTAAAAGGGAAACTTTGATAAAATGAGGAAAATAGTTAGAAAAAAAACTGAAAGGTGCAGCTGCAAAGGTTAAAAGTGTTCAACAGGCATAGACATTGTTTAAAAATACAATCCTAGAGGCAGAGTCCATATGTATTCCACACATTAAGAAAGGTGGAAGGAAGGCAAAACGATTACTGTCATGGTTAAAAGGTGAGGTGAAAGAGGCAATATTCCTCCAAGGGGGTCTTAGTACCCTGCTCCTTCTACTCACACAAGTTTTCTGCCGCAGAGCAAAACTACACAATTGGGGACTGTGAACTCTTAGCTGTGAAATTGGCCCTCTCTCATTTCCAGCGCTGCTCGTCCACGAGTGTCCCCAGGCCCACTGGGGCCTTCCACCTCACCACGCTCCTCGTGCTGGGGCTCGGTGTCCTCCTCGGCTTCAGCCCTGCCCCCTAGCACGCACGCGCAGAGCTCTCCTGACTTTAAAGGGCCAAGCACGGGAAACTCACGGGCAGCACCCAATTCTGATGTCACCTGAGCCCTGTATAAATAAGGCTCAGTCACTAGCTCATTGCCTTGGCAATTGGGTCACACACTCCGGTGTCTCTAGTTTGCCTGTTCCAGCGTCTCCTGTTCCAGTGTCTCCTGTTCCTTTGTCTCTCCATTCCTGGTAGTACCCTTTGGACTGATCTCACGGTACTGACCTTTGCTTGCTCCTGACCTCGTCTGACTGGTGCCTGGAACTGACGTCTGCCTGTCCACTGACCAAGTCTGACCACTGCCTGGAATTGACCTCTGCCTGTCTACTGACCACATCTGACTGCTGCCTGGAACTGACCTCTGCTTGTCTACCGACCACGTCTAACTACTGCCTGGAACTTGACCTTTGCCTGACCTGACTACTTCCGGACTGACTACAGGTACTGACACCTGCTTTGGCTAACCATTTTGGACTGATACTCTGGCCTTGATCCTCGCTATCCACTCGGACACTCTATTCTGGTCTCCTGTGACCTCTGGACATTCTTGCTTGGACATTGACTGCTGGATAAGTTAGTCATTGGAGGTTTCTTTAAATATTGACTCCAGTATATATCCCTAAGAAATGTATTATGAAATGTGTACTGCATAAATATTGTCATTTGTGAATAATGTTATAGAATCAACATCATATCACAAATATTTGTGTTCCCCAAGATGATTTTGTTATTAATTCTTTCATGTGTTGAAAATGCAGATTCCATGTTAATATAAAATATTAAGTGTCTCACACACAGTTGGAACAATTTCTGTATAATTGTGACTGCTCATGGGCTGATGTCATGAATTTCCTATAGTTGGATGCAAGAAAACCATGGCACTTCCTCTACTTTTATGAAACTGCCTTTAAGTCTTCCAAGGTAAACACAGAAGATGATGGCAGATAAAGACTGTTTTTCATTCCTTCTGCAGTAGGGGTGTGCATTCGTTTGCAACGTATTTGCAATCCGCAACATATATGCCATATTTGTTGTATTCGTGGGGGTCACAAAACATATGGCGAACCCCCACAAAAACAACATATCACTAACGAATAAACCCACACCCTCCTGACCCCCCAACACTTGCCAAAAGTCCCTGGTGGTCCAGCAGGGTCCTGGAGCGATCTTCTGCAATCGGGTCGTCGGCTGCCAGTATTCAAAATGGCGCCGATAGCTTTTGCCCTTACAGGGGCTACTGGTGCCATTGGTCGGCCCCTGTCACATGGTAGGAGCACAAGATGGCGCTGGCCGTCCATTGCTCCTACCATGTGACAGGGGCCGACCAATGGCACCGTTAGGGATGGGCTCCACCTTAACCAGGGTGGAACCAGAATGCTGGTGCTAACCTTTAAAAAGGAGATCGAGCAGCTTTTAAACTAGAACAAAGGGGAAAGCCGACAGTCGCTCAGCAGCGCATGGTTCGGAGAGAGGTATCTTCAAAGGATCCTGACAGTGACAGTGAGGTTCCAATCCTGACAGTGAGGTTCCAATCATAAGAAAAGTAGTCCAAGTGCCTGTAACTAAAATCTCACCTGAGCTAAAAAATTTTAACTTATTCCTATCAATTAAAAAGCAGAATGAAAATACAAACAAAAAACAAACTTTGAAATGTTTGTATGCTAATGCCAGAAGTCTAAGAAGTAAGATGGGAGAATTAGAATGTATAGCAGTGAATGATGACATAGACTTAATTGGCATCTCAGAGACATGGTGGAAGGAGGATAACCAATGGGACAGTGCTATACCGTGGTATAAATTATATCGCAATGACAGAGAGGAGCACCCGGGAGGCAGTGTGGCGCTTTATGTCCGGGATGGCATAGAGTCCAACAGGATAAACATCCTGCATGAGACAAAATGCAAAATTGAATCTTTATGGGTAGAAATCCCTTGTGTGTCGGGGAAGACTATAGTGATAGGTGTATACTACCGTCCATCTGGTCAAGATGGTGAGACAGACAGTGAAATGCTAAGATAAATTAGGGAAGCTAACCAAATTGGTAGTGCGGTAATAATGGGAGACTTCAATTACCCCAGTATTGACTGGGTTAATGTGTCATCAGGACATGCTAGAGAGATAAAGTTCCTGGATGGAATAAATGATAGCTTTATGGAGCAATTGGTTCAGGAACCGATGAGAAAGGGAGCAATTTTAGATCTAATTCTCAGTGGAGCACAGGACTTGGTGAGAGAGGTAACGGTGGTGGGGCTGCTTGGTAATAGTGATCATAATATGGTCAAATTTGAAATAATGACTGGAAGAGGAACAGTATGCAAATCCACAGCTCTCGTGCTAAACTTTCAAAAGGGAAACTTTGATAAAATGAGAAAAATTGTTAGAAAAAAAACTGAAAGGAGCAGCTACAAAAATAAAAAATGTACAAGAGGTGTGGTCATTGTTAAAAAATACCATTCTAGAAGCACAGATCCAGATGTATTCCACACATTAAGAAAGGTGGACAGAAGGCAAAACGATTACCGGCATGGTTAAAAGGGGAGGTGAAAGAAGCTATTTTAGCCAAAAGATCTTCATTCAAAAATTGGAAGAAGGAGCCAACAGAAGAAAATAGGATAATACATAAACATTGGCAAGTTAAATGTAAGATGTTGATAAGACAGGCGAAGAGAGAATTTGAAAAGAAGTTGGCCATAGAGGCAAAAATTCATAATAAAACCTTCTTAAAATATATCCGAAGCAAGAAAACTATGAGGGAGTCAGTTGGACCATTAGATGACCCAGGGGTTAAAGGAGCTCTTAGGGAAGATAAAGCCATTACAGAAAGACTAAACAAATTCTTTGCTTCCATGTTTACTAATGAGGATGTTGGGGAGATACCAGTTCTGGAGATGGTTTTCAGGGGTGAGGAGTCAGACGAACTGAATGAAATCACTGTGAACCTGGAAGATGTAGTAGGCCAGATTGACAAACTATAGAGTGGCAAATCACCTGGACTGGATGGTATGCATCCTAGGGTACTGAAGGAACTAAAAAATTAAATTTCTGATTTATTAGTTAAAATTTTTAACCTATCATTAAAATCATCCATTGTTCCTGAAGACTGGAGGGTGGCCAATGTAACTCCAATATTTAAAAAAGGCACCAGGGGCGATCTGGGTAACTATAGACCAGTGAACCTGACTTCAGTGCCAGGAAAAATAGTGGAACCTATTCTCAAGATCAAAATCGTAGAGCATATAGAAAGACGGTTTAATGGAACAAAGTCAGCATGGCTTTACCCAAGGCAAGTCTTGCCTCACAAATCTGCTTCACTTTTTTGAAGGAGTTAATAAACATGTGGATAAAGGTGAACCGGTAGATGTAGTGTATTTGGATTTTCAGAAGGCATTTGACAAAGTCCCTCATGAGAGGCTTCTAGGAAAAGTAAAAAGTCATGGGATAGTTGGTGATGTCCTTTTGTGGATTGCAAACTGGCTAAAAGACAGGAAACAGAGAGTAGGATTAAATGGACAATTTTGTCAGTGGAAGGGAGTGGGCAGTGGAGTGCCTCAGGGATCTGTATTGGGACCCTTACTTTTCAATATATTTATAAATGATCTGGAAACAAATACGACGAGGGGGATAATCAAATTTGTAGATGATACAAAATTGTTCAGAATAGTTAAATCGGAGGTGGAGGTGGAGGATAACGTGCTGGAGAAACATCTACTCACCTGCTATTTCCTCTGAATTGTTTCCTCTGAGTGCTGTGAGTGGAGAATTAAGAGTTTAAGCTGACTTTGCCTTGCGAGTGGATAAACGCGAGGGACTTCCGGGTGCCTGACGTCAGGAAGAGGGATCAACGAGGCGTATAAAAATCGACGCCCTGCGGCGCGTCGACATTGCCGGCACGTCGCCGAAGCCGTGCGCGCCAAAGGGGCGCGTGGCTTAGGCCTGGAGGAAGACACAAAGCGAGAGAAAGCTTCAATTTCAAATAGTGAGTAAATAAATTTGCTTTTGGTACTCCACCCGCCTCCTTTCACATGAAGAATCGGCTATATTGAGAAAGGGGGTTAAGAGACATACATATTCAAGGTGAAATTGCCGCTTGAACCTGATGCCTCACACTAAGCGGAAGGCAAGAGTCAGGGAGATGTCTACTTCATCCCCTGTACTGTCTCCCTCCCAATTTCGGTTACCAGTCTTCTTTGCCCCTATAACAGGAGTTGAACCGGAGGAGCGGGCCGCTGGAGGCATTGGCATAGAGCAAATACCAGCCTCCCTGGCCGAAACAACTCTAAGCCCCGGTGCCCCAAGTACTCCTCCTCCACCATTACAGATTTCTACAGAATCTTTGCAATTACAACCTACTAATTATGGGTTGGGAGAAGGAGCATCTGCCACATCAGAGGAATTAGAATCTGAAATACCAGAGAGACTATCTTTGCACTTGGATAAATCATCTCCAATAACAATGGAAAGTTTATGGGATGCCATAAAAGCTTTAGAAAAAGCTGTGCTAGATTTGACAAAGATTACTATTGATTCCAATCTACGTTTTAATAAAGTAGAAACAGCAATATCAAAGTTGAATGCACAATCTGAACGAGTGGAGAAAAGATTTGAGAACTTGGAAGTGTGGCAGCAGAAGTTTGCCAGAGCGGAAATAGTTTATGATAAGAAACTGGAAATTTTGGAAAACTCGTTCAAATATTTGAATTTGAGAATACTAAATTTTCCTAAACATAATCTTATTTCCCTTTATGATATTTTTAAAGAATATTTGTTAGAAATATTGACAATTCCTCAACAAGCTATCCCCACGGGGGCGGATTTTCATACTCCGCGAATAGGCCTACTTTTGTTTGCGCTCCAGGCGCAAACAAAAGTATGCTGGATTTTAGTAGATACGCGCGGAGCCGCGCGTATCTGCTAAAAACCTGGATCGGCGCGCACAAGGCTATCAATTTTGTATAGCCGGCGTGCGCCGAGCTGCGCAGCCTACCCCCGTTCCCTCCGAGGCCGCTCCGAAATTGGAGCGGCCTCGGAGGGAATCCTCTAACGCCCTCCCCTCACCTTCCCCTCCCTTCCTCTACCTAACCCACCCGCCCGGCCCTGTCTAAACCCCCCCCTTACCTTTGTTGGGGGATTTACACCTCCCGGAGGGAGACGTAAATCCCCGCGCGCCAGCGGGCCTCTTGCGCGCCGGGCCGCGACCTGGGGGCGGGTACGGAGGGCGCGGCCACGCTCCCGGGCCGCCCCGGGCCGTAGCCACGCCCCCGGGCCCGCCCCCGGAACGCCCTGAAAACGCCGCGCGGTTCGGGCCCGCCCCCCCGACACGCCCCCCTGACACGCCCCCTCTGAAAACCCCGGGACTTACGCGAGTCCCGGGGCTCTGCGCGCGCCGGTAGGCCTATGTAAAATAGGCTTACCGGCGCGCAGGGCCCTGCTCGCCTAAATCCGCCCGGATTTGGGCGGATTTAGGCGAGCAGGGCTCTGAAAATCCGCCCCACTGTCTCCAAGATATACTATGTTGAACCGAAAGGATTGGTATCACAGCAGAATCATAATATAGAATCTTCCCTAAATTTAACTGGGGTGATAGAGTCAAATATAGATACAGTTATATCTACTAGATCTATATTACATGTGTCATTCTCATTTGCTATAGATAGAGACAACATTTTTAGATCATATATGAGGAATAGAATGAGTATGTTTCATGGTAGTAGAATATGGATTTACCCAGACCTTTCCAAACAAACTCAGGATAGAAGAAGGAAATTTTTAGATTTAAGAACAGAGGTAGAAAGAAAAGGAGGGAAAATGTTGATAAAATTTCCTTGCAAATGTGAGGTTAAAATACAGCAACAAAAAAATGTGTTTTTTGAGGTTTCTCAGTTACGTGTATTTTTAGATTCTATACCCCAAGTAAATGTGGCAGTAGTTTCTGAGGCTTAAAGGAATGTTTTCTGTTAGTTCTCAATATTTCAATTGTTCTATGAGTAGGGATTAACCTGCCATTTATTTCCTTAAAAAAATGCTCAATTACATAATCTTCATATGAACAATATTTCTACTTTTCATTTACAATAACTATGAATACTAGATAATTATTGTGGTTTAACTTATACCTTGATGAGATGGATCTGTATTCATTTGTTTAAGTTTATTTTGTATTGTGAAAATGCATAAATAAAAAATTAAAAAAAAAAAAAGAATAGTTAAATTGCAAGTGGATTGTGATAAAGTGCAGGAAGACCTTGTAAGACTGAAAAATTGGGCATCGAAATGGCAGATGAAATTTAATGTGGACAAGTGCAAGGTGATGAATATAGGGAAAAATAACCCATGCTATAGTTACACATTGTTAGGTTCCATATTAGGTGCTACAACCCAAGAAAAAGATCTAGGCGTCATAGTGGATAACACATTGAAATCGTCGGTTCAGTGTGCTGCGGCAGTCAAAAAAGCAAACAGTATGTTGGGAATTATTAGAAAGGGAATGGTGAATAAAACGGAAAATGTCATAATGCCTCTGTATCGCTCCATGGTGAGACCACACCTTGAATACTGTGTACAATTCTGGTCGCCGCATATCAAAAAAGATATAATTGCGATGGAGAAGGTAGAGAGAAGTGCTACCAAAATGATAAGGGGAATGGAACAGCTCCCCTATGAGGAAAGACTAAAGAGATTAGGACTTTTCAGCTTGTAGAAGAGATGGCTGAGGGGGGATATGATAGAGGTCTTTAAGATCATGAGAGGTCTAGAATGGGTAGATGTGAATCAGTTATTTACTCTTTCAGATAATAGAAAGACTAGGGGGCACTCCATGAAGTTAGCATGTGGCACATTTAAAACTAATCGGAGAACGTTCTTTTTTACTCAACACACAATTAAACTCTGGAATTTGTTGCCAGAGGATGTGGTTAGTGCGGTTAGTATAGCTGTGTTTAAAAAAGGATTGGATAAGTTCTTGGAGGAGAAGTTCATTACCTGCTATTAATTAAGTTGACTTAGAAAATAGCCACTGCTATTACTAGCAACGGTAACATGGAATAGACTTAGTTTTTGGGTACTTGCCATGTTCTTATGGCCTGGATTGGTCACAGTTGGAAACAGGATGCTGGGCTTGATGGACCCTTGGTCTGACCCAATATGGCATGTTCTTATGTTCTTATGTTTTTGGGAAACAAATACATATGTATCTAATGAACGGATCGGGGTCCCCCGAGAACGGATGCAACGGATTTGGGTTCCGAGAAATCCAAATACCAAATGGGATGAATCCGTCCCTGCTGCACATCCCTATTCTGCAGTATCTCTGAGCTTACCTGATTTCTGGTTTAACCATCACTTCTTCACAGCTAAGGATTCAATGTGCTTATTAGGGATGTGAATCGTTTTTTAACGATTAAAATTATCGTCCGATAATTTTAATATCGTCTTAAATCGTTATAGAACACAATACAATAGAAATTCTAACGATTTATCGTTAAAAATCGTTAAATCGTGTTAGTGCGCACTAACGGGAGTTAGTGCGCACTAACTCGAGTTAGTGCGCACTAACTGAAAATGATACAAATTGACACTTTCCAGGTCAGTAAAGGTCAGTTAGGAATGAATATGTGTTCCTATTGGCTGGCTGCCTCTTATCTATTGATGTTAACCAGGTTCCCACTGAGGTGATGGTTGGGGGGATGGGAAATGGAAATGGAAACTCAGGAACACTAACAGAAAATGATACAAAGTATTGACACTATCCAGGTCAGTAAAGGTCAGTTAGGAATGAATATGTATTCCTATTGGCTGGCTGCCCTCTTATCTATTGATGTTACCAAGGTTCCAACTGAGGTGATGGTTGGGGGGATGGGAAATGAAAACTGTTGGTAGTTGACAAAAAAAGTAATGTGATCAGTCAATATGACTAGAACCTGTGCCCTATTCCTGATACCAGGGGTGTTGTGATCTTCCTGCACTCAGTGCCCTATCCGTGATACCAGTCTGAGACAGCTCCCTCCCTGCATTACTAGTGAGAGGCTGGCTTCACAGAAAGGGGGGAGCTGCCTGACCCTCACTCCTGACTTCCCCCATGTCCCAGCTAGTGAATGGTGTGTGGGTGAGGGGGGGGGGGGAGGATGGTGAAGTCTGAGACAGCTCCCTCCCTGCATTACTAGTGAGAGGCTGGCTTCACAGACAGGGGGGAGCTGCCTGACCCTCACTCCTGACTTCCCCCATGTCCCAGCTAGTGAATGGTGTGTGGGTGAGGGGGGGGAGGATGGTGAAGTCTGAGACAGCTCCCTCCCTGCATTACTAGTGAGAGGCTGGCTTCACAGACAGGGGGGAGCTGCCTGACCCTCACTCCTGACTTCCCCCATGTGTGCAGGAAGATCACAACACTCCTGGTATTAATAGGGATAGGGCACTGTGTGCAGGAAGATCACAACACCCCTGGTGCCAGGGTTAGGGCACTGTGTGCAGGAAGATCACAACACTCCTGGTATTAATAGGGATAGGACACTGTGTGCAGGAAGATCACAACACCCCTGGTGCCAGGGTTAGGGCACTGTGTGCAGGAAGATCACAACACTCCTGGTATTAATAGGGATAGGGCACTGTGTGCAGGAAGATCACAACACTCCTGGTATTAATAGGGATAGGGCACTGTGTGCAGGAAGATCACAACACTCCTGGTATTAATAGGGATAGGGCACTGTGTGCAGGAAGATCACAACACCCCTGGTGCCAGGGTTAGGGCACTGTGTGCAGGAAGATCACAACACTCCTGGTATTAATAGGGATAGGACACTGTGTGCAGGAAGATCACAACACCCCTGGTGCCAGGGTTAGGGCACTGTGTGCAGGAAGATCACAACACTCCTGGTATTAATAGGGATAGGGCACTGTGTGCAGGAAGATCACAACACTCCTGGTATTAATAGGGATAGGGCACTGTGTGCAGGAAGATCACAACACTCCTGGTATTAATAGGGATAGGGCACTGTGTGCAGGAAGATCACAACACCCCTGGTGCCAGGGTTAGGGCACTGTGTGCAGGAAGATCACAACACTCCTGGTATTAATAGGGATAGGGCACTGTGTGCAGGAAGATCACAATACCCCTGGTATCAGGGTTAGGGCACAAGTTCTAGTCACATTGACTGATCACATTACTTGTTTTGTCAAGCTACCAACTGTTTCCATTTCCCATCCCCCATATACTGTCAGTGGGAAGCTTGGTAACATGAATAAATAAGAGGGCAGCCAATAGGAATACATATTCATTCCTAAACTGACCTTAACTGACCTGAAAAGTGTCAAATTGTATCATTTTCAGTTAGTGCGCACTAACTCCCAGTTACTGCGCACTAACTCCCGTTAGTGCGCACTAATCAGAAAAAACGATTTTTAACGATTTTTTAACTAAAAAATCGTGCCTAACACGATTTTCTTGCCCTGCCACACGATTTCTATCGTTAAGACGATATGGAAAACGATTCACATCTCTAGTGCTTATGTTTTCTTGAATTCTGGTGCTATTTTGCTTTTATTTCCTTTTCTGGGATGTTGTTTGACATATTCACCACCCTTTCTGAGAAAAAAAAATCATTTCCTTAATTTGTTTTTCATTCTACCCCTCTGGAGCCTCTTCTTCTGTTCTCTCCTTTCCTTGTTCTATTATTTTCTTTGTGCACTCAGTTTTCTAGTAATCACTATTGCAGTTATTCTAATATCACTTAGTGAAGAAGAGGTAAAAGCTCACTCAGCAACTTAATTGCTCTAGTCCAATTCTTTTGTTAGCCTGAAACTGACATTTTCTCATGATACGTTACTGTCATTTGATCAGACCACAAAATTTCTATTTCTTGTAATTGCAAGTAGATGGCTGAGCCACAAATGAAAATGATGGGCAAGTTAGAGGATATTGAGTTTTAGAGCTATGGGTGATTTCTTTCTTGTTCCAGCCTCCTTCACCCTTCTGTCTTCCTTCCATATTCCTCTTCCTTCTGATTGATGCAGATTTGATTTGAGTTGATTCTTCATACTGCAGCAAGATATTTTGTAGCTACAATTAATAGAGGTAGAAGGCTTGAAATTTACAGCTATGGAATATATTAACTGAATGGAGATGATGAGATGTATGTTATTATAATGAAATAAAGAGGGACATTGTGGGATTTCAAAATGAAAATTCCATTAATTCATTGGTAGTATTATTGTATGATAATAAATGACATTGAGAATGGAACTATCCTTATGTATTCTACTTTTCGTAATGTCTTGATAACTTTTCTATAAGACTTGTCTATACACAGTGGTAAATTGAAAGGAAAGAATTGTATTAACTTTTGAATAATTAAAAGCAACTTTTGAAAAATCATTTCTCCTTTTAATGTGTTTGGTGATAATTGAACCTTTCACAACAGTTGGCAAAAGAACCTTAATAGAGAAACTATAACAAAGAATAGGCATAATAAAAGGGATAATAAAATGATGGCAGCTGCGAGAAAGTTTCTTAAAAATGTATGAAAGTAGATATTAAATTCAAAGTGGTAGAAAAGAAAGTGAATTATGAAAATCTGATTCAAGAAACACAGAAGGGTTGTCTAGTTCTCTATAGGCCCAAAAAACAGCAGGGTAGGCGATCCAGTGAAGCCGTGAGGAAAAGACAAAATGGTAGATGCCACACAATAGTCTTTTTCAATATTTATTCAGGGAGACGTACAAAATCTTATGTATATGCCCGACTCTGGCCGAGTTTCGCCACCAAGGGTGGCTGCGTCAGGGGCTTTTTAGTCACAAAGCAGTGTTCAGGTGATGGTCCGGATAAGATCAATCGTAAACCTGCATCTTCAGGACAGTAATGTTGCACAGGAGCTGCCTTCTCCTGGAGACCTGGGCCTAGTCTATTGATCCCAGCTGGGCTCTATCTCTGAACCTTCTCAGCTGGGTCCCTCCCAGTTCTATGTTCTATGGGAGGGACCCAGTGAACACTTCTGCGTGGTGTGCCCTCCCTAGGTGTGCATGTATCTCTGTCCCACATTTAAAGGGACTGTAGTGGGAAAGACCCCAAAGCCCCTATCAATAGTGTCAGTGCCCAAGCCCCTATCAATAGTGTCAGTGCCCAAGCCTTTTAAAAAGGCAGCACTATATTTCCTACTCACCTCAGCAACAGGTACCACTATCCCTGAGTAAAGCATGATGCTTCAGTATCACATCTTCAACCCAGATTCAGTGGACAAGGGAAAAGAACTGCATTAGTACATAGGAATCTGGAAATCAACTAACTATGAATACTGGCAAAGCCTAACATCCTTGAAGATAGCATCTGGTGTTTAAAAAAAAACCCTGGGGAGAGAGTTTATCTCTCTGTGCAGAGACAGTAGTTGGTAGTTTTGGCCAGTTGGAAAGCGATGACCAGCCATCAAAATGTCACCCTGCACAACCTGGAGATCCCTATTTTCCAAGCCCTGGAGGGAAGAAGTTTCCCTGCCTGGTATTAAACCTTCCCGAACAGATTGAGAAGGATATTGTACAAAGAGAATATTCTGTGCTGCTGAAGATCAGTGTTGTACCATTTCACACCTATTTGCAACAGTAAAGATTGATTTGAATACTAACACTGTTGCTTCATTGACTTTATTTGACACATCCAGCACATACTGGGACAAACACATACTCCATTCCCCAGGGGCAAAAGCAAAGAGACAAGGAGTCACCTCAGCACTTAGGGTCTTGGGAGTAATCTCCCCCCTCCCTCCCTCCACTCAACCAAGGATCCAGGCCCTGTAATAAAAAGACCATGCCAAGCTAGCCTGGGAAGTTCCCTCACCAAAGAGTAATACACATTATTTTATGGCCTCATCGAACAACAATCAGCACCTGGGGATGGGGTTACATTTATATTTATCCTACCTCTCAAAAATTCCTTTTCCAGTAATAATTCTGAACTTGTTATGATGATCATTGCCCTGCTAATATCACCATCTGTTTGCTCACACATTTTTTTCAGAGGCGAGCCTTGTAGTTGGTGGACCATCCTACACTTATATTATTTGCATATATAGCCTCTGGATATGGAAGATTTGGTAGTCTAAAATACAGAAAGAACATCACAGCCTGCTATACCCATCCATATGGACACAGATATCATAGAAATAACTCTTGGGTTTATTAGGCAGCATTGCAATAACTCTTGACTTGATCCAGATACAGTGCAGGAGTAAACATAGGAGACAGTGGGATTTAAACCCTACTCAGCCAAAGAAAAGTGTTCAATAATCTGTGGCTGCAAGTAGAAAACAACAATTTATGAGCTAGTGGCTAAGAGGAAGTCAAATAGAGGGAAAAGGAGAAGAGGTATATGTAGTATTTTTCTTTTCAACAGAAAGTCAAGCCAGAAAAACTTTTAGTATCTCATATTATCATTAAGAGCAATTGGGAAGTCAAACTAAAACAATTCAAGTGTTCAGAAATTCAATATATACACAAAAACAAACAAACACTAATGCTTTCGTTAATTCTGAACAAAGTTTATAATATAGTTAAAATATTTAAATACAAATATACAAAATAAGAACATAAGAAGAACATAAGATATGCCATACCTGGTCAGATCAAGGGTCCATCAAGTCCCAGTATCCTGTTTCCAACAGTGGCCAATCCAAGTAACATGTACCTGGCAAGTACCCAAACATTAAATAAATCTCAAGCTACTATTATTAATTAATAGCAGTTTATGGATTTTTCCTCTAGGACCTTATCCAAACCTGTTTTAAACTCAGTTACACTAACTGCTGTAACCACATCTTCTGGCAATGAATTACAGAGCTTAACTATGCACTGAGTGAAAAAGAATGTTCTACAATTTGTTTTAAATGAACTACTTACTAACTTTATGGAGTGCCCCTTAGTTCTTCTATTATCTGAGAGAGTAAATAACTGATTTCCATTAACTTGTTCCAGTCATTTCATTTTTTGTTTACCTCTATCATTTCCCACCTCAGTCATCTCTTCTCCAAACTAAACAGCCCTAACTTCCTTAGCCTTTCCTCATAGGGCAGCTGTTCCATGCCACTTATCATTTTAGTTGCCCTTCTCTGCACCTTCTTCAGTGCAACTATATCTTTTTTGAGATGCGGTGACAAGAATTGCACATAGTATTCAAGATGCGGTCTCAACATGGAGTGATACAGAGGCATTGTGACATCCATCATTTTATTTGCCATTCCCTTCTGTTTTTTGCCTGCCTTTCTGACTACCTATTTAAAACAAACACACAAACTTCTGTTTTTTGCCTGCCTTTCTATTTAATACAAACACACAAACTTGTGTTTTTTGTCTGCCCCTTTCTGACTACCTATTTGTCTGCCTTTCTGACAGTCGGTTGAGAGATCCCTGTTGCAATTCAATTCACTATTATAGTTTCTTTCAAAACGTGGTACCGCGTCAGACTGGATCAACATTTGTGATCAAATGAAAGTTACAGAAGTCTGCCTTGCCCACATTAAAGAAACTGAAAGGAAGATGTTAATTTGTCTTATAATAAGTTTTTATTTGTAATTGCTAAAATTCTAAAATTAAGGACATTTGTAGGACTGATGAATATGAGTTACAAGCAAAACTCAGAGACAAACTTGATTATGATGTTTCTTTTGTATAGTATTTGGTATAATTATATACATTTATATACTTGGTCATTAGATTCTCAGAATGGTTGCTGACAAAATAAGATGAGATACTAAAGTTTTTTCTGAATTGACTTTTGGTCTTTGGAGCTAAATTAGTGTCATTCAGATTGGTGTAATATTTGGTATGATAATATTTTTCTATTCATCATATCAGAAATTCCTTTGTAAACACAGAACTTCTGGGAATGCTCAGAGCATTGTCTATTCAACATTAACAGTTGCTGTGATATCATTCAACTCTTTTAAACAACTTTACCAGAATGATCAAAATAAAGGAAACAGCTAATATCTTGTCAAGTGGTACAACTACCATAAAAGAAAGCAAAAAATACCACAATAAATATGAAAAACAGATGGAGGGTGCTACACTAAATGAACTATGTCAATCAAAACTAAGAAGTATATTTCTTAGTAAGAGACTCATATAAAATTATGTAGTGAAATCTATGCTCTAATGTTTGTAATAATGAACTATAACTCACCCCCCATCTCCATGTTACAGGTTCACTCTGTGGGTGTGGTAAGACACAAATCAACTGCCTTGAAATACTCTCTGCATCCACTGCCCTGAAATTAGGGAGAAATGAAATAGGAAATTATGTCTCATTTCCTATTTCATTTCAAGTCATTTTTGAAATGAAGCAAGTTAAATTCGGACAAAATTTCAACAGAATCTTATTTTGTTTTGAAACCCAATAAAAAGAAATGTCATCGGTTGGGCTCAGGCCCGGGCTCAGGCCTAGGCCCAAAGTTGGGGCCTTATCTAGGGAATAGACCAAGACACAAAGCAAAGGTCTATGCCTGAGCTCAACTCTGGCACCTTGGCCTATACCTGGGCCTCACCCAAGCATAGGTCACAGGCCAACAAAGGGGTTGTAGCCTATGCCCCAGCATGATACCAAGGTTTTGGCCTAGGCCCTAGCCAGATGACGGGGCCTTGGCTGATACCCAGAACCAGGCCTGAAGCCAGGGCCAGGCCCAGGGGCTTGGTCCTGATGCTTGGGACTCAGCCTAGGCCCAATGCTGGGACCTGGTCCAGGCACCAGGTCTGGACACCAGATATTTGGCTCGGACCCAGGCCCAATCTGGAGGTCAGACAACAATGCCTGGGTCATGGCTTAGGCCAGGGCCCGGTCTAGAGACTAGGCTCTGACACCTGGGCCTCCACCCAGACCCAGACCCAACACCCAGGTCTCAAAAGTCTTCTTCTGATGTCTTATTTTTTCACTCTTGAAATGATATCATATCTGCAATACATCAAAATGGCACCCTCCACTGGAGAGGATGAGCTGGAGTTAATTTATTCCAGTGCCTCCTGGGAGCATGGCATCATTTCAAGAGCAATAAAAATACTTCCATAAGAAGACTTCCAAGGCCTAGGAATCAAGCTTGGGCCTGACCCTTGGCCAAGACCCTGGCATTGAGATCTGGTCTCCAGGTCAGTCCTTGTCATTGGGCCTAGGGCTGGGCCATGGCCCAGGCATCAGGATCAAGCCTCCAGGTCAGGATCTGGCATGAGTCGTGGGTCCAGGCCAAGGTCTTTGGCAGGACCTCAGCATTGAGCCTGGGTCTTGGCCCCGGAGTCAAGACCATACCTAGAAGATAGGGCCTTGTTTAGGGCTTAGGCTGAGGTCAGAGTGACCTACTGCAGCCTAGGCCTACAAAAAGGCTGAGGCTTTGACTTGCCCCCCCCCCTAGACTGGGTAAGTGGGGGCTGGGGAGGATCCTGGCCCCAGCATTTTTTTGTGTGGGAGGGATGGGTGGTAGAGACAGGAAGCCTTGGGAGACCCCATTCCTTTTTATAAACTAAACAAACATTAATCAAAATGAAATTCATAGGGGAACCCCCTAAAATGAAACAAAAAACAATAGAAAATGTTTACTTCTTTCCATCCCAACCTAAAATACATTCTCTCTCTCTGTATCCACTGCCCTGAAACACAAACAAGGGCTGGTGTCCTGTGGGCCCTTCTCCCTCTGGATACACACAAATGAAACCAGTATCCTGCAGGTTCCCTTCCTGATAGGATCTGCTACAGAAAGAACTTCAGTCAACACTTATACCCCGAGTCAGCACAACCTTAGATTTCAGGATAAGCAATGTTTTTTTTTCTAATGCTAGGCTACACTCCAGAAAGCACCACAGAAAAGAAATGTACAGATGCAGCAAAGACAAGTTGCAATAATGTCGTACCAATACTTTTTTTTTTTTTTTTACCAGCTAAAGGTTCGGGGTACTTTCTCTCAGTCTGTCCCTCTCCCTTCTCCATGTCATGCCTCTCTTAATTATACCCTATTTATCTGCACATATGAAAGCATATTTTGATAGATTGCATGTGATTTCCCAAAACATGGTACAGAGAGAGAAAACAAGTGGCTTGTGACTCTAACTCCCTCACCATAGAGTCTGTGCATCTGTTATTCCTCTGCCAAACTGATTGTACAGTAATGTGATGCAGCAATCAGTGGTAAGAATGTTGAGTCCAATGAGGCCTACTTTCTAAATGCATCCTAAGTCAAGCCTGTCAGATTTAGGCCAAGCAATCCCATTATACCCTGTAAGTAAAACAGAAAGAGAATTCTATTTGCTATTATGGACTTTGATTTCTCCCTAACACAGACATCTTATTAAAATGCAGATCATGTTGTCTGTGTTCCAGGTGTATTTCTGGAGCACATTTCTCTTATAATTCTTGTGGTACAATGTTCGGGAAGTATCAAATGCATTTTATTTGTTAGTGCAACTTATACGGACACATTGAGGTCAATTACATTTTCAAAGCCAGTTATGTGGGTAAATTTCGATTTAGCTGTTAAGTTAGCCTTCAGAACATTTCCATTTCTGAATATGGCCACCATTTAGCCACCATTCCTTGGTGGGGGGGGGGGGGGGGGGGGGGGGCAGCATATTTAGGTCAGGGGAAACAAATAATGTGTGTAGATTACATTTTTAATTTTGTGCATTATTTTCCATGGAAAAGGTACCCAAAGAAAAAGGAAGTACAAAAGTCTACCGGTACTCTGTACCTGTGACAAGTTTCAAAGTTAAAGTACATATGTACTTTCTCTTTGAAACTTGTTGCGAAGTCTGCAGGTAGGGCCAGATTTAAGAATTTTGTACCCATAGGAAGAGCTGGAGAGTTGGGGATAGGGGGGGGGGAGACATTGGAAATTGGAAACTGTGTGGGTTTGGGTATGGGGTGGGAAGTCCCTTTTCCCCCTTACTACTCCTCAGCATCCCAGAGTGCCGTAGCAGTGCTGCTTTGCAATGGATTGCTGGAGGAGGCTTTTCCTTAGCACAGTTACACTTCATTTTGGCCTGGATATTTCATGCCTTCAAATTTTGGCACCCTAAGCAATTGCCTATGTTGCTTATGCCTAAATCTGGGTCTGTCTGCAGTTAAAAGTATCCATGAGAGGGAGTCACATGATGTGGTGAACAGAGGTAGATGTCTCTTCCTCAACTCCAGGTGCCACACTCCTACAATCAACGGCAATCTGACCCGTTCAGGTGTTTTAACAACCTTGTATTACTATTTCTGAATCAGGCTTATTATAGTCCAATTCATGCAGAAATTTCCACCTAATATGCCAGATAAGGTTGGGGGAATGGAGAAAGACAAAATCTGGTGCACAGATGCTAAGATGGCAGCTGCTACAGAAAAACCATATGTAAATTGGAAAGGGGGGGTTTCATATGTTTTTTGGCAGGAACCATCCAGGTTATCCCGTCCTTTTCTTTTAATCATCAACCAACCCTCCTTCCACCACTTTTTTTAAATCAATTGCGTGAAAATCTGTGAAATTGATGCGTAATTAAAGTGCACTTATATCGTGACAAAAAGCTGTATTTTTTAAATATTAAAAATCTGCCCAAAGAGCTTTTCGATTTCTATACACAGACCGCCCAGAACTGAAACTTAGCTGGATTAAGATGAGGTATTAATGCCAGTGCTTCATCAAACCCGACTTGCGCAAGTTTCGAAATAAATCCTTCTTCAGGAGTCAATGTTCTTGTAACGAAAGTTATTCCCCTTTTGGATCATAAACTTTTTCCATTTCATCATTCATTCAATACCTGTTTGAGCAAAAACGCCTCCTCACCGAACACATTCAGTGGCGGTTTGACTATCCGCCATCTTTCTCCACATTATAAAGTCACCTAGGAATACCTGGAGCACCAATCAGAATCACGAAATTCAAATTAAAGACGCCCAATCAAGTTCTTCGTTCAACCCATAGGGTTGTTCCGTCTTCAATTTGTAAATCCAAAGTTGTTCACAATAGTTTAATTTAGCTGACCGATGTCCTTCCCCTTTGGGTATATGATCGATTACTATCCACTTTAAATGTGATAAGCTTCTAAACAGTGTGCAATGAGCGGAGCTGTCATGTTGGCAGTGTTTAATCTCGACTGGTGTTCGATCATTCTTTGCTTTACTGTTCTGCTTGTACATCCGACGTATATCTTGGGACAGGGACATAAAATGATTTATACTACATTGTCTGATGTGCAATCAGTATCATGTCTCCTTCTGATGACATAATTTGTGATGGGATCAACCCAATTACTGCCTTCAATGGTAAAAGCGCAAACTGTACATCGACCACATTTGTTATAAGTTCCCCATCTGGTCAGAGCTTGGTTTCTCAAACTGTATGAACAAGTCGATCTCTAATGTTTCTGCCTCTGCTAGTTGCTATAAGTGGAGTATCCTGAAAAATGTCATGCAAGGCCAGAACATGCCAATGTTGTCTTATAGATGCTATAATAGATCCTGTGTGCACACTGTAAGGTAAAACACAAACCGACCTATCATTTTCTTTTCGGGGTTTATACTGTAATAGAGCAGCACGTTCACTATACTGGGCCCACATTACCTTGGTCGACTAGACACTGGGTCCGATTGACCTCCCAGGTGGGCAATAAAAAACACAGAAGTTAGCAAGAGAAGTCGAAATCAGCACAATTTCATATGGACTGTTATTAATTAAGGTTTTTTTTAATATGGTTGTAGAGAAGCCATAATAATAGCAAGTAATAGGGATGTGAATCGTGTGCCATATCGGCTTAACAATTGAAATCGTGTGGCAGGAGAAGAAAATCGTGTTTGGCACGATTATTTAGTTGAAAAATCGTAAAAAATCGTTTTTTCCGATTAGTGCGCACTAACGGGAGTTAGTGCGCACTAACAGAAATTGATACAATTTGACACTTTTCAGGTCAGTTAAGGTCAGTTTAGGAATGAATATGTATTCCTATTGGCTGCCCTCTTATTTATTCATGTTACCAAGGTTCCCACTGAAAGTATATGGGGGATGGGAAATGGAAACAGTTGGTAGCTTGACAAAAAAAGTAATGTGATCAGTCAATGTGACTAGAACTTGTGCCCTAACCCTGATACCAGGGGTGTTGTGATCTTCCTGCACACAGTGCCCTATCCCTATTAATACCAGGAGTGTTGTGATCTTCCTGCACACAGTGCCCTAACCCTGATACCAGTGGTGTTGTGATCTTCCTGCACACAGTGCCCTAACCCTGGCACCAGGGGTGTTGTGATCTTCCTGCACACAGTGCCCTATCCCTATTAATACCAGGAGTGTTGTGATCTTCCTGCACACAGTGCCCTATCCCTATTAATACCAGGAGTGTTGTGATCTTCCTGCACACAGTGCTCTATCCCTATTAATACCAGGAGTGTTGTGATCTTCCTGCACACAGTGCCCTATCCCTATTAATATCAGGAGTGTTGTGATCTTCCTGCACACAGTGCCCTAACCCTGACACCAGGGGTGTTGTGATCTTCCTGCACACAGTGCCCTATCCCTATTAATACCAGGAGTGTTGTGATCTTCCTGCACACAGTGCCCTAACCCTGACACCAGGGGTGTTGTGATCTTCCTGCACACAGTGCCCTTAGCCCTAACCCTGACACCAGGGGTGTTGTGATCTTCCTGCACACAGTGCCCTATCCCTATTAATACCAGGAGTGTTGTGATCTTCCTGCACACAGTGCCCTAACCCTGACACCAGGGGTGTTGTGATCTTCCTGCATGCAGTGCCCTATCCCGCCTGCATTACTAGTGAGAGGCTGGCTTCACAGACAGGGGGGAGCTTCCTGACCCTCACTCCTCCCCATGTCCCAGCCAGTGAATGGTGTGTGGGTGAGGGGGGGGGGGGAGGATGGTGAAGGGTGAGACAGCTCCTTCCCTGCATTACTAGTGAGAGGCTGGCTTCACAGACAGGGGGAAGCTTCCTGACCCTCACTCCTCCCCTCCCCATGTCCTAGCCTGTGAATGGTGTGTGGGTGAGGGGGGGTGGAGGATGGTGAAGGGTGAGACAGCTCCTTCCCTGCATTACTAGTGAGAGGCTGGCTTCACAGACAGGGGGGAGCTTCCTGACCCTCATTCCTCCCCTCCCCATGTCCCAGCCAGTGAATGGTGTGTGGGTGGGGGGGGGGGGGAGGATGGTGAAGGGTGAGACAGCTCCTTCCCTGCATTACTAGTGAGAGGTTGGCTTCACAGACAGGGGGGAGCTTCCTGACCCTCACTCCTCCCCTCCCCTCCCCATGTCCCAGCCAGTGAATGGTGTGTGGGGGAGGGGGGGAGGATGGTGAAGGGTGAGACAGCTCCTTCCCTGCATTACTAGTGAGAGGCTGGCTTCACAGACAGGGGGGAGCTTCCTGACCCACACTCCTCCCCTCCCCATGTCCAAGCCAGTGAATGGTGTGTGGGTGAGGGGGGGGGGGGGGAGGATGGTGAAGGGTGAGACAGCTCCTTCCCTGCATTACTAGTGAGAGGCTGGCTTCACAGACAGGGGGGAGCTTTCTGACAAAAATAACAAAAATAATAAACAAACAAGTTCTAGTCACATGAGTGATGATCATCACGTTACTTTTTTTGTCAAGCTTCCAACTGTTTCCATTTCACATCCCCCCAACCATTACCTCAGTGGGAACCTTGGTAACATCAATAGATAAGAGCACAGCCAGCCAATAGGAATACATATTCATTCCTAACTGACCTTTACTGACCCGGGAAGTGTCAACACTTTGTTTCATTTTCTGTTGGTGTTCGTGAGTTTCCAGTTCCATTTCCCATCCCCCCAACCATCACCTCAGTGGGAACCTTGGTAACATCAATAGATAAGAGGGCAGCCAGCCAATAGGAACACATATTCATTCCTAACTGACCTTTACTGACCTGGAAAGTGTCAATTTGTATCATTTTCTGTTAGTGTGCACTAACACGATTTAACGATTTTTAACAATAAATCGTTAGAATTTCTATTGTATTGTGTTCTATAACGATTTAAGATGATATTAACATTATCGGACGATAATTTTAATCGTTGAAAAACGATTCACATCCTTAGCAAGTAATCCTCCTCCACAACGGTTTGGTTTGGGTTTGGAGAAAGATACAAAATCAACAGGGCATATGTTATTGAGAGTGACAATGTTATGATCACATAACCAAGATTCAGAAATTAAACACCATCTGGTTTGTTCATGGAAATAAGATTGTGAATAATTGGAATTTTTTTCCTAATAAATTGAACATTAAATATCAGTGAAGAAATTATGGAGACCACTAGCACAGAAGTTTTTGCAGATGGTATAATGGGAACCAATGAGTTTCTGAGAATAAAACTAGTTTTAAATAGATAATGACTGAGATTACCATATTTACCATTGCCAATCACTGTGTGAATCTCCATAATAAATTGGAAGATGGAAATGCAGAACTGAGAACAGGGAAACATTGGAAAATTTTGTAACCAGATAAAAAACAAAGTAATCGCTAACCTGAAAAGAACCACCTGTTTTGTTGAACACTGAGAAGAGGCCGCACGAAGAGGCACACAAAGGGACATGCCCCTTTGTTGCTCTCCTTTGGTGGTGATGCACCAATATGTGTCACCTCTGGTGGCACATTGGCCCTTTAGCCAGTCACCCAGTTTGCGTGAAGGGGGGGGGGGGGGGCAGGTTGGGAAGATCCACGTGGCTCAGGGGTGCTGCAGGGATGATCAAGCAACAAGTTGCAGTTCCAATGAGCAGATGTCAAGCTGTAATCTTCCGTGTTGGAATGAGGGATATCAGGATTTTTGGAAAAATATTATGGGACATTTTCCCAAACTCTGTACTACTATCCTGGCAAATTACAGACCAATTTGTAATCTCGCTGTTCTTTCTAAAGTCATTCAGAAGGTGATGTTTGATGAGCTCAGTGATTTTGTCAGCAAGACCAATGTTTTACATCCTCTCTAGTCAAAATACCTTCAATATCTGAAAGTAATTCATTTTGAATTGGCTAAAAAGTGGAATATAAATCAAATAAATAAATTAAAAATTAAAATTAATAGTTTCCATAAGGGCCATAGTACAGTGTCTATCCTTTTTGTTTTAACTAACACTCACTAACAACCATACCCTTCGCCTCTCTCATCTTAAGAAGTTTGGGCTTGCTGATAATATCTTGAGTCAGTTAAATTCCTATCTGTTGGGATATACTTTCCAAGAAGACTGGGAATAACAGCTTTCAGATCTAATGCCTACACCATTCGGCAATCCCACAAGGCTGCATTCTGTCTTCTCTTCATTTCAATCTCTTTCTCTCCCCTTTAACCACACATATTCAAGTTTGTGGCATTACACCTTCATTCTATGCAGATGACATTCATATTACCGCTTTTATAAGCAAAAAAACTTCATTTCCACTTGTCTCTCTTAACAACTGTTTGGATTGAGTGGCTTGCTGATTGGCTGATCACAAAGTGAAAGTCAATCCAACAAAATCTGTAATTCTATGGTTCAGCCACAAAATTGACAGTCCCTTCTACCTCTCCTGCAATACTTGGCATTCCTCTTCCTCTCATGGGTGTGGTTACAGCTTAGGAATATAGTTCAACACTAAGCTCTTTATGGTTCAATTAATTTCTTCTATAACCCAGAAATTGTTTTCTTTCTTAAATACATTTGCTGCATTTGCGATTCATGGAGCCTCAAAATCTGAATCTTTTAATACATACTTTCATTATTTCAAGGATCAATTATTGTAACTCCCACCTTCTTGCCTGCCTAACTCCCAGCTGAAGCAGTTACAACTCCACCAGAATACAGTAATTTATGGTCTCATGAAATTTGATCATGTGATTCCTGCTTTAAAATCACTACATTGTCTTCCTATTAGCTATCACATCAGATTCAACGTTTTCTGCCTTATGTTCTGTGAATTCCCATTATATCTCTCCAAACGTTTGACTCCCTACTGTTCATCCCGCACCTTATGCTATACTCAGAAAGGTTATTTACATTTCCCCTCTTCTTTGGTTATTTGACTCAAGGTGACCATAGTTTCCTCCATTAGTTATCAGGCTCCAGCCCTTTGGAAATTTTCTGATATTTGTATGGAGCTAAATTTCTTGAAATTTAGAAAAGCACTAAAAACTTAGAGGTCCATATTGAAAAGCAACTTAGACAAGTAACTCAAACGTTATCCATCTAAATAGCAAAATAGACATATTCAGTGACTTATCCATAGGCATGTTGCTCCATTCGTTTGATTTATTTCAGCAGTCGCACATATCTGATGAATGGATAGCATGCACATAGAAATGAGGGGTGTGTGCATATATACATGCTGAGTACATAAGCACAAACCATTCATTTCTGCACGTATGCTATCCATTTGTCAGATACGTGCGTACCACCAAAACACATTAAACAAATGTAAACAATGAAAGCATATGCCTATTATCCGGGTAAATTATAGTCAGATAGCTACTTATCTTGCTATGATTTAGCTGGATAAAAAAGGGGCATTTCAGGGATATCTGGCCAGTAGGGGTGTGCATTCGTTTTCGATGTATTGTGAATCCGCAACATATATGCCATATTCGTTGTATTCGTAGGGATTCTGAAATGTATGGTGAACCCCCACGAATACAATGGATCACCAACGAATAGGCCCTCCACCCTCCTGACCCCCCCCCCCCCCAAGACTTTCCAAAAGTACCTGGTGGTTCAGCGGGGTTCCTGGAGAAATCTCCTGCACTCGGGCTGTCAGCTGCCAGTATTCAAAATGGCACCGATAGCCCCGTGACATAGTAAGGGCAAAGGCTATCGGCGCCATTTTGAATACTGGCAGCCAATGATCTGCATGCAGGAGATCACTCCAGGACTCCCGCTGGACCACCAGGGACTTTTGGCAAGTCTTGCCAAATCTCCATAATAAATTGGAAGATGGAAATGCAGAACTGAGAACAGGGAAACATTGGAAAATTTTGTAACCAGATAAAAAACAAAGTAATCGCTAACCTGAAAAGAACCACCTGTTTTGTTGAACACTGAGAAGAGGCCGCACGAAGGGGCACACAAAGGGACATGTCTCTTTGTTGCTCTCCTTTGGTGTGAAGCACCAATATGTGTCACCCCTGGTGGCACGTTGGCCCTTTAGCCAGTCACCCAGGTTATGTGAGGGGGGGGGGCAGGTTGGGAAGATCCACGTGGCTCAGGGGTGCTCCAGGGATGATCACGCAACAAGTTGCAAGTCTTGCCAAAAGTCTACAGATAGCTTAGACATATTGGCTGTCTGCAAGTTTCTCAGGAGGAGAGGATGGTGAGAGCCACTGTCCTAGAACCTAATAAAGACTGGATATTGTGGTCATTTTTTTGTAAAGAGCTCTTCTTTTTAGGGTAACTTAGTAACAGTTTGCATAAATTAGATGGTAAATATGCACATAAGTTACACCAATATTCAAGAGGAAAGTATATACATCATTTCCCTGTTGAAAATTATCCCACCAAAACTACTCACATACAATTGCACCTGCTGAATTTTGTGCAGAAAGATTACACTCATATATTTGAAAATGCAAAAGTATGCACATAAGTGCAATCCTCTCCAACCATGACCCAGGGAGCATGTATGTTTAGCTGAGGCAAACTTACTCATGAACAAAACATATGTGCATAGGGGTAGAATTTAAAAGCCTGGGTCGGTGCGCACAAGGGGTTACACAATTATGCACTTTGCACATGCCGAGCCGCGCTGCCTTCCTCTGTTCCCTTCCCCCTAACCTAACCTTCCTACTCCTTCCCCTAACCTTTCCCCCCCCCAGCCCTACTCTAACCTCCCCTGACTCTTGTCTTACCTTTTGCGCCTGCCTCTGGGCAGACACAAGTTGCACATGCCGGCAGCCTGCCGGCACACAATCCTCCAACACAGCAGCAATGGCCGCTATGTCAGAGGCCTCTGGCTCCTCCCCCACTCTACCCCCGCTCCACCCCGAACTGCTCCTTTTGTAAAGCCCTGGGACTTTCACGCATCCTGGGGCTTTACACGCGTCGCCGAGCCTTTTTAAAATAGGCCCGGCGCACGTAACCCTTTTAAAATCCAGCCCATATGCTTTCCTGCATATCAGGTGGGCAATCTAACTAGATAAACGACGCTTGACCGACGTGCCGCAAATGCGCAGTAGAGAGCAGCTCTACTGCGCATGTGCGGGCGAGCACGTCGGTCTTAGGCAGCGTAAAAAAAAACAAAACATGGCGGCGGCGGCAGTAGCGGCAGCGGGCGGCGGTGGTAGCGGCGGCGGCGGCAGCGGCCAGTAGCGAGGGAGGGAGGCGAGAGAGAGAGGGAGGGACGGACTGAGAGGGAGGGATGGACTGAGTGGGAGGGAGGGAGTGGGAGGGACGGAGAGAGAGAGTGGGAGGGAGTGACTGAGTGAGAGGGAGGGACTGAGTGGGAGGGACGGAGAGAGAGAGTGGGAGGGAGTGACTGAGTGAGAGGGAGGGACTGAGTGGGAGGGAGGGATTGAGTGAGGGGGAGGGACTGAGTGAGGGGGAGGGACTGTGTGAGAGGGAGGGAGGAGTGGGTGAGTGTGTGGGAGAGAGGTAGGGGGTGGGGAAGAGTGAGGGGAGAGTGAGAATGAGGGAGAGGTGAGAGTCAGGGATGTGAGTAAGTGGAAGGGGGAGAGGGAGAATGAGGGAGAGGTGAGAGACAGGGCCGCAGCGGCGGCGGCGAAGACGGGCGGCAGCAGTGAGGGAGGAGAGAGAGAGGGAGGGACTGACTGAGAGAGAGGGAGGGACTGAGTGAGAGGGGAGGAGAGAGAGGGAGTGGGACTGAGTGAGAGGGAGGGAGGGAGTGGGACTGAGTGAGAGGGAGAGGGGGGACTGAGTGAGGGGGGAGGGAGTGAGTGGGACTGAGGGAGGGAGGGGGACTGAGAGAGAGGGAGGGAGGGAGTGGGACTGAGGGAGAGGAGGGAGGGAGTGGGACTGAGTGAGAGTGAGTGGGACTGAGTGTGAGTGAGAGGGAGGGAGAGAGGGGGGAGGGAGTGAGTGAGACTGAGTGGGAGGGAGGGACTGAGTGAGAGGAGAGGGAGGGTGGGGAGGAGTGGGTGAGTGTGAGGGAGGGAGGTAGGGGGTGGTGAAGAGTGAGGGGAGAGAGAATGAGGGGGAGGTGAGAGACAGAGGGATGTAGCCCGTTTTAACGGGCTTAACAGCTTGTTTTATAATAAGCCATTTGAGCAGGTATAACACTGGTTTAACCACAGAAATGCCTTTGGAAATTATTCACCATAAATGAAAGGCTTTTTGGCTTTGTGACAGCAGTTTGTTTCATTAGGGGATGATTTTTTTTTTTCTTAAATTTCAGGCAAAGTGCATAATTAAATATTGAGGGTGTGTTTTCCCTTTTTTGACCCTCAGCAGTTGAAGAGGTTCTTGAAGGAGTGGATTGAGGGAGCTGCTGCATCTTCTATGCTTTAACTTATTTCCTCTTTACTGAGGGGTTGTGCCAGGCTGGGCACATTAGAAATAAAAAAATGTTTTCTTAACCTAGTGTTTAATTTCCTGGATGATTTACAGTAGTGTCATCTGCACAATTTATTTTCTCTGTTTTGTTTTTCTCTTCATGATCCCTTTGGCCACTTTTCTTTTGGACTAGAGTTGCTGGGAATATTGCATTCATTGTTCTTTTCTTTTTCTTATTGCCTTCCCTTTCGGTTTGTGTGATATCTCCAGCTATTATTTCCATGGAAAGGAATGTTTCTCTGCATATACTATAAAAACTTTATAGGCTGAATATTAAAAATAATCTCCAGAAATGTGAAAAGTACCAGGGATTTTATTCAGGGGGTTGTTCCCATACTGAATATGGGCACCTTTCCTTCCACCTGCTTGAATTGCTTTATAGTAAATGAGGCCTTACATTTGTACTCAAGGCAATGAAGGGAGAAGTGACTTGCCCAAGGTCATCAAGTTGCAGAGTTCTGTTTTCCCAATACAAGGTATCTTGGTATTCTAGTGTAACATTTGCAAGGCTGTCATTTCATAGGCTCTGTGGCCAGTTACAGGGGATGGGGGGTCTCTTCCCAGCCCATGCCCAAAGATAGCCCTGCATGAGAGTACAAGAACCTTTATACTAGAAAAAAAAGCATTGATAAGAATCACAATTCTAGTGACTTGAAAAGATATCCCCTCTCTTCTATTGGTAACTGATAAAAATCAATGAGGCGATTTTGTCCTGGTAATATTTCAGGTGTATCACACCCATATTTCATTAAAATAATTCACTTAAAATAATAGGTACTTTTGATATAATACCATCCAAGGAATAAGTCACAAAAATGATATTTTTCATTTGTTCAGGTAATAGCTCGAGTTATAGATAATTTTTAGCCCGAGTGCTACCTCAGTAGCCTTAGGCTTTGGTGATCAGGGTTTTTCATTGTCAGTAGAAAATGAAAATATGACATTTAAATACAATTCCATTTCCTCTATGGCTTCCAGCATTTTTGTCATTTCTGCAGTCAAATTAATGTAATAAAGAATCATAAGATCATTACTTTTGCAATGCATCTTTTGGGGAAGGGAAGCTGAAATGTGCAATAAGTTCTATATCTAGAATAATTTAATTAAAACCCTAGATTTGATTTTTGGTGTTTAGTATAGATTGAAAATAGCAATACAATACAGTCTCCATTTATCTTTCCTGCAATTGATTTTGAATAAAATAATGTGGTGGCTGTGTTAGCCATTGCAATTCATCTGAAACTGGTTTTAAACCAGTTCAGGTTCATTCCATAACAACTGAAGACAATTTTGAATGTATGCTTAAGTCTAAAATCTATCTAGGAGGCTGCCATGGCCCTTCAAAACCCTCAGTTGTGAAATTGGATTTAGCTGTTTTCATTACTCAAGAGTTCAAAGGATGCACTTTAATGGACAAACTGCTAATGTCACACAGTTAAGTAAGGAAACTGTCACAGTATTTAATAAAGATTACAGTCAAAAGTACAGTACAGGAAGGTGAAATGAAAGAACGAGTTTTAAAAAGAAGATCAGTTTCAGGGGCTGTATTGTTATGGATTTGAAACTCATGACAGCAGTGCCAATCCCCCAGGCTTCAATCCTAGTTACTGTACATTTGCACATTTTTCAGAGGATCTGGTTAGTGCAGTTAGTATAGCTGGGTTCAAAAAAGGTTTGGATAAGTTATTGGAGAAGTCCAATAACTGCTATTAATCAAGTTTACTTAGGGAATAGCCACTGCTATTAATTGCATCAGTAGCATGGGATCTTCTTGGTGTTTGAGTAACTGCCAGGTTCTTGTGGCCTGGTCTGGCCTCTGTTGGAAACAGGATGCTGGGCTTGATGGACCCTTGGTCTGACCTAACATGGCAATTTCTTATGTTCTTATGTTCTAATTACGTTAAACATGATTGTCTATTGTGGCACCCCTTCGGGTTGGCCACTAGATGTCACCTAGTCCCTGTAGAAAAATACCATGTTACTGCTACTTATCTATGAAGTAGCTGAATGGGTGGACCCTGCTATAAATAGGCAACTAGAGCTAGATTTGTGGGAGTCAAGAGGAGCGATGAAAAAAGCAAACAGGAATTATTAAGAAGAGAATGGAAAATAAAATGGAGGATGTCATAATGCCTCTGTATCTTTCCATGGTGAGACCACACCTTGAATACTGTATGCAGTTCTGGTCACCGCATCTCAAAAAAGATATAGCTGCACTGGAGAAAGTGCAGAGAAGGACGACCAAAATGATATGGGGCATGGAACGGCTGCCCTATGAGGAAAGGCTAAATAAGTTAGGGCTGTTCAGTTTGAAGAAGAGATGACTGAGACAAGTTAATGTAAATCGGTTATTTACTCTCTCAGTTAATAGAAGGACCAGGGGGCACTCCATGAAGTTAACAAGTAGCTCATTTAAAAGAAATTAAAGAAAATTCTTTTTCATTCCGCGCATAGTTAAGTTCTAGAATTCATTACCAGAGGATGTGGTTACAGAGTTAGTGTAACTGGGTTTAAAAAAGGTTTGGATAAGTTCCTAGAGGATAAATCCCATAAACTACTATGATGGTAATTAATAAGCAATAGTAGCTTGTGATCTATCAAATGTTTGGGTACTTGCCAGGTACATGTGACTTGGATTGGCCATTGTTGGAAGCAGGATACTGGGCTTGATGGACCCTTGGTCTGACCCAGTATGGCATTTCTTATGTTTTTATGTAAAGAGGAGCCCTAGTGGAGTGGGTCCCTTTCCTTTTTGGTGAGGCCTACAGCTTCACCTCAGATACTTTGGGAAAATACCTGCCTGTGCACTCCTGGCCAGGTTAGGTATCAATAGAGAGAAAACTAAGGAGTACATAAGGATTTGGACTGTAGTAAGGATTATTTTGCCTGGGTTACAGTCTGGAACTGTGAGGAGAGAGTACCCCCCTGGATCCAGAGGTCAAGCCATATCAGCACTCTTCAGGAGCAAAGAAGGGGCTGCAGAAGTGAGCTCAGAAGATATTGAAACAGTCAATAAGATACCCTGTTAAAGGTGAGGGGAGGTTGTTATTTCACCCCTTTTCTCATTGGGAGTGATATAATAGGGATGTGAATCGTTTTAGGACGATTAAAATTATCGTCCGATAATTTTAATATCGTCTTAAACCGTTATGGAACACAATACAATAGAGATTCTAACGATTTATCGTTATAAATCGTTAGAATCGTGAGCCGGCACACTAAAACCCCCTAAAACCCACCCCCGACCCTTTAAATTAAATCCCCCACCCTCCCGAACCCCCCCAAATGACTTAAATAACCTGCGGGTCCAGCGGCGGTCCGGAACGGCAGCGGTCCGGAACGGGCTCCTGCTCCTGAATCTTGTTGTCTTCAGCCGGCGCCATTTTCCAAAATGGCGCCAAAAAATGGCGGCGGCCATAGACGAACACGATTGGACGGCAGGAGGTCCTTCCGGACCCCCGCTGGACTTTTGGCAAGTCTTGTGGGGGTCAGGAGGCCCCCCACAAGCTGGCCAAAAGCTCCTGGAGGTCCAGCGGGGGTCAGGGAGCGATTTCCCGCCGCGAATCGTTTTCGTACGGAAAATGGCGCCGGCAGGAGATCGACTGCAGGAGGTTGTTCAGCGAGGCGCCGGAACCCTCGCTGAACGACCTCCTGCAGTCGATCTCCTGCCGGCGCCATTTTCCGTACAAAAACGATTCGCGGCGGGGAAATCGCTCCCTGACCCCCGCTGGACCTCCAGGAACTTTTGGCCAGCTTGTGGGGGGCCTCCTGACCCCCACGAGACTTGCCAAAAGTCCAGCGGGGGGTCCGGAAGGACCTCCTGCCGTCCAATCGTGTTCGTCTATGGCCGCCGCCATTTTTCGGCGCCATTTTGGAAAATGGCGCCGGCTGAAGACAACAAGATTCAGGAGCAGGAGCCCGTTCCGGACCGCTGCCGTTCCGGACCGCCGCTGGACCCGCAGGTTATTTAAGTCATTTGGGGAGGGTTCGGGAGGGTGGGGGATTTAATTTAAAGGGTCGGGGGTGGGTTTTAGGGGGTTTTAATGTGCCGGTTTTGCGATTTTTCGATTTTTCACGATATTTTACCCCCCCAAACGGCAACAATACGATTCCCTCCCCCTCCCAGCCGAAATCGATCGTTAAGACGATCGAGGACACGATTCACATCCCTATGATATAATGCCTTCCTTTCTGGGAGGCTCATCATAAGAAGGAAAATCACCAATAAGAAACTGGGGAATATCAGTGAAGACGCTCAACAGGATCTTTGAATAGGACACAGGCGCAGGTTGAGTCACTGTGTGAAGTCTGATGGATCCAGATAGGACTGTGGAAATTCAAAGATAATCTGTTGCAGCCTGGGATCCTTCAGGAGTTGGAGCCTACTAAGCTCTCATGTAAAGGGAGTTAGGTTGCCCCAGGAACCTGGAGTTCAGCACTTACACAGAGATAGTAAAAGGCCATTCATTGTACAGACATTAACATCACCTGGATGTTGATTAACTTTTCACTAAATCAGTAAAGTTAATTTTGAACCCCCAATCCTGTGTCCTGCACTTCTTGTCCTGATCAGCACAAGAGATTTACATTAGCCAGCTGCACACCAGAAAGGAAGTCACCTCACCGCCTCGGCCACATGCATCTGCTTTCCCCCATAGAAAGAACTCACCCCTGGAGTAATCCAAGTGGAGGGGACCTGGGGCTAAGGAAACATAGTCCTGAACAATCTAAACAATTTTGTATGCCCTTAGAGGAGATGCCTCTCAGAAGAAAAGGGTTACATTATCACAAGTAAAAGTAAATCTTTTACATCCATTCACTTGTCTTATGCTTGCATCAATAAGAATAGCTGGGTTAAACTAGCTTCAAGCTACTTAAGAGCTCCCACTAAGAAATAGAAATTTATTTATTTACTTATTTATTTAACATTTTTTTATATACCGACAACCGTTTTACACATTGTATCGGTTTACATTTAACTCAGAACTGATAGGCGGGGCCTTTACATGGAACGTTAACTAGAAATTAAAATTAACAGGTATATAAATATCAATAGGCAAATTGTTTCCTCTAACCTTTTTTTGTGTTTGTCACCTAAACATAGAACCAGAGAATATGATGGCAGATAAACACCTGCTGTGAAGCAGATACAAAGAACCCATATAAAATTAAGTCTAGGTTTTTTAAATTGAAATCTCCTGCATACATCCCCTCTCCTGGCCTAACCTCCATCCCTTCCCCCCGCACAATCAAAAATAAAGTATGAACACTGCAAATAGTTTACTTACTTTTACCCACAGTGGAGGGGCGGGGAGAATTTTCAAAGACACTTTTCATGCAGCTAAACCCCATTTAACCACACAAAAGTTTTGAAAATTACCCTCCCTATTAGTATATACTTTAAAGGGGCAATTTTCAAAACTATGGTTCTTGATGCAAAGTCCACAGGTCTTTGTTCCCATGGACCTTGCACCAGTTTTCCAAGGAAAAGTGTGTTTATGTTTTCCCTTTGAAAACTGATTTAGGAAAACTTGCCCACAGAAATTTTCACCTATGTGCATTGTTGTCTGCCTTAACCTAACCTTGTCCCGGGAATGCCTCCAGGAATATGCAGGTAAAAGTGCACTTGTTATGACATAATGAGCCTCCTTTTGCCTGCATACATGTTGTGAAATTTTCAGACACCTGATTTACCCTGCTAAATGGCATTTGAAAATTGCTGTCATTATGTATTTTTAAAGATTCATTTCCAAAAACATTTAGTCATCTTTATTTTAAAGATCCACACAGAGATATTAAGCAATTCAACAGGAAAAGATTTATACAAATTGGAAGTTTCTGGTAGATGGGAAAGGCAGTGAAAGAAGGAGAGAAGAACTGTGAGGAGGAGAGGGGCTGATAATGGAACTGAGAGAAGAGTAGAGGGTGAAAGGGGCTGAGAGGGTGAAAAGAAAGGCTGAGAAGGGATATAGGCTGAGAGAAAAGTCACATGCTGGGAGATAGATATAAGCTATGATAACAAGAAGACCCAGGTGAGAAGTTAAGTAAACGGATCTTAAGAGGGAGAAATTGAGAGAGACAATGAGGATTGGAGAGGGAGCTGTAAGGGACAGCTGGCAGATAGCAAGAGATTTACACATAGAAAAAAATAACTCATGCTAGATAAATGAGTGGAAGAACTGAAGAGAAATGAGGAGGCAGAGAGAAAATGAAGAGAAAGTCAAGAGCAAGCAGAGAAAAAGGACAGACCCAAACTACTGACACAAAGGTTAGTGTAGTGCCCCCTAGCTGAAATAGGTGGAAATGGCGACTCACTCCCACTATGGTGGCTCAAGGTTCCGAGTGATACTGGGATAGTTCAATGATATTGGAGTCAAATTGGAACTAGAAGGGTTCCACACATTGTCCTCTTCCAGACTGGGTAATTTGAAATAAATGGGAAATCCCACCCAGCCAGTAATGCTCCTGGAGGTTGGGGGGAGGGGGGGGAAGCAGGGAGTAAGAAAAGATTTTATGTAGGAAAGAATCGGTTGAAAATAACAACATTTTATTTTTCTAACAATTATTAAATAAAAAATAAATATAACCAGCTGGCAATATTGTTAAAACCAGGTTCAAGAGTTATTGTTTACCAACAGTAAATACAATTCACTTTAAAGCTTATGCAATTGAGATATTAGAACATTTATTAGAACAACCTTTACAAACTTACAGGGTCATTTATGAATCTGCATTAGGGCCTTCTGGCATGATAAATAGGGTCTAACTCATGCTAGATATGTAATCCTTATCACAATGTGCGCTAGCATTCAAATATAATAATGAGTACGCAAAAGCTAGAAAATTATGCAAATGAGTAACTCCTACCACATTTCACAGTAAAATAATGCACAATAATATGGAATTTATCATGAGAAATAACACCTTTTTTTATTGTAGAGAGGAAAAAATGTTTTAAATTGCCTGACAGCAGCCGTTATCGCGAATCATGGCTATTATCGCAAGAGATAAAATGAAGCCTTCTCTCAAACACACCTACACAGGCCTGCTGGCCCAATAAAAACAGCTTTTGTTACCTGCTTTGTCTTCCTAAAGCAACAATGTTAGGGGGAAGTGTACAAGTAGTGAGACACTGGATGCTTCAGACTGCTTAATAACAACAACAACAACAACTATTACAACAACAGGCAAGGGAGGTTGAAACACTTGATAAGGAAGTATCACACCATAGCCAGAGCCACAAGCCCTGCCGGTGGCATGCCTTAGACCACAGCAGGGCTTGAAACATTGAAGGGCACGTAGGTGGCACAGAGAGTGCATCTTTTATTCATGAAGCACATTGTTGGGCATGCCAGAAGAACATGTGAATACCATGTATCACCTTAGCTCCCAGGCTATCATGGATTTGTATTAAGAACTCAGAGGAGATCTGGATCAGGTCACAGATAGGTCCTGCACTCACCAAACTATTGTGTGTCCTGTAGGGATGTGCATTCATTTGCGACAAAATAGGAAATATAGACAATATTTCCTATTTCATCGTGGTTCGGGGGGTCCCCGAAACGATAGGAAAATCCACGAAATTTCATGTGATTTTGTTATCGTTTTCGAGGGGGGGGGGAGAAAGGGCACATAAAAAACCCTCCCAAACCCACCCCAACCCTTCAGATTTAATTAATTACAATCCCCCATACTCCTGACCCCCCAAAACTTGCCTAAAGTCCCTGGTGGTCCAGCAGGGGTCCCAGGAGCGATCTCCCCCTCTCGGGCTGTCGGCTGCCACTAATCAAAATGGCACCATTGGCCCTTTGCTCTTATCATGTGACAGGGGCTATCGGTGCCATTGGCCGGCCCCTGTCACATGGAAGGAGCAATGGATGGCCCGCACCATTTTTTAAGATGGCACCAGCCGTCCATTGCTCCTACCATGTGACAGAGGCCGGCCAATGGCATTGATAGACCCTGTAACATGGTAAGGGCAAAAGACCACCGGCGCCATTTTGTTTACTGGCAGCCGATGGCCCAAGAGTGGGTGATCGATCCTGGGAACCCTGCTGGTCCACCAGGGACTTTAGGCAAGTTTTGGGGGAATCGGGAGGGTAGGGGATTGTAATTAATTAAATCTGAAGGATTGGGGTGGGGGGTTTTTTTCGGTTCGGTACAGCAGAAAAAAAATCGTCCCAAACCATGGGAAACAAAATTTCCTGCAGTGGGCCGATAACGAAGGCCAAACTGAAAGGTTCGACCGAATCACATCTCTAGTGTCCTGCATTTTGTGGCATCTAGCTCCTTCTAAACGACAGTTGGGATCATAGGGGGAATATCCTAAAACTCTTTTTCCCGCTGTCTGTGGCAGGTCATAACAGCTATTTGTAACCGCATTAATTGTTACATAAGATTCCCTCAGGAAAGGCAGGTCCTGCTGGACTTGAAGAGAAGGTTTTACGCCATTGCCAAATTTCCAAATGTTCTGGGAGCTATTGACTGCACTCACATAGCCATCATCCTGCTCCATCACAAGGAGGAGATCTACCACAACAGAAAGCTCTTCTACTCTATCAATGTGCAAGTGGTCTGTGCGCATCCTCGATATAGTTGCCAGGCACCTGGGAGATGTGCATGATTCCTTTATACATAGGCAATGTGTTCTGTTTCAAACTTTTGAAGATGGCCTCTACAGTGACAGTTGGCTCCAGGTATGAGCTCTGCTTCTTTCTATAGTCCCTTTCTGGCAAATGCCACTGATATTGGAGGCTATTGGGGATGTGACTGTATTATTTACTAGAGATGTGAATCGGAACCGGAATTGGTTCTGATTCCGGTTCCGATTCACATCCTGATTTTTTTTTCGTCCGGCCCGATCGGGTTTTTTTTTATTGGCTGCGCCCGAGCTGATAAACAAAAAACCCACCCCAACCTTTTAAAACTAATCCCTTAGCTTCCCCCACCCCCCAAAACCTTTTACAGGTACCTGGTGTCCAGTGGGGGTCCCGGGAGGGATCTCCCGCTCTCGGGCCATCGGCTGCCACTAATAAAAATGGCGCTGATGGCCCTTTGCCCTTACCATGTGACAGAGTATCCGTGCCATTGGCTGGCCCCTGTCACATGGTAGGAGCACTGGATGGCCCGCACCATTTTTAAAGATGGTGCCGGCCATCCAGTGCTCCCTCCATGTGACAGGGGCCGGCCAATGGCACGGATACCCTGTCACATGGTAAGGGCAAAGGGCCATCGACACCATTTGATTAGTGGCAGCCGATGGGCCCGGGAGCGGGAGATCGCTCCCGGGACCCCCACTGGACCACCAGGTACCTGTAAAAAGTTTTTTGGGGGGGTCGGAAGGGTGGGGGAAGCTAAGGGATTAGTTTTAAAGGGTCGGGGTGGGTTTAGGGGTTATTTTTGTGTGCCGTTTTTCCCGCCCACCCCCAAAACGATAAGAGAACCCCCATGAACAATTTAGTGGGGTTTTCCTATTGGTTTCAGGGAGCCCCCGATTTCTGACGATTTTGAAAATATCGTACGATATTTTCAATCGTCAGAAGCACGATTCACATCCCTATTATTTACAAGACAAGTGGCTTGCACAGTTAGATCTATAAGCCATAGTGCCAGGGTCTGGCTTTGTCTTTCCATACTGGAGAGACCTGCTAATGTTGGGTGCCTAAACAATACACTTGCCGCAAAGCTCTGTGTGTGTGAACCATCATTATAGACTTTCAACGTGTTAACTTTAAGGAAGTGACTGTTCAATTCCTCTATCTTGAAGCTTTTGAAATGGCAGTTGGCAACCAGAACATTTTTGTATCCACAGTGCAAGTACTCCCAGATCAGGTATGCCCTTTTAGTGCTCCATCAGCCAGGATGTCAATCACAGTTTGTCTTGACCATCACGAGGGTACACAAGTTCTATTGAAGCTGGGGGCTGTTCATTTTGGCCATATCATAATCACTGTATCATGTCAGACAAATGTGTATCTTTGGAGGACAGACTGAAGAACAGCCAGGGGGATGCACACCATGCCATGAGGTTCATGTCTTTCTGAAATGACATGTGTAGCAGATGTGATGCACAGCTTCACTGATAAAGGAGTGCTAGAAACAGATAGTGAGAGCTTGGTTGTGAGTGACATGGACTCATTTTGTAGGAACCCTAGATGCAGTTTTCTATTCAGGATAATGGATGATCTGACACATCAAAAGCAAGTGCTTATAGCGTTTATATTTAACTATTTACAGAGACAATTGGAACATCTAGAAACAGATGACAGGGAACTGAATATTATAGGTTGTGCTAAGGAAGATGGGTGGCTTGCATGATGGTAAACGTATGACTCAGGGCGGGTAGCAATTTACAATATGATATGGAAAATTTAACTATTTACAGGGTAATTGGGGGCATATGGAAAGGTTAACAGGGAACTAACTGATACAATTGTGCCAAAGGAGAATGGGTGGCTTGCGTGTTGTAAAGAGGTTTAGGGTGGGAGATACATTCATCGGAGGTACATTCATGGAGGAATTATGTCCTTTCGTAGATTACAAAACTGGTTAAAAGACAGAAACAGAGAAGTAGGATTAAATGGTCAATTTTCTCAGTGGAAAAGGGGTAAACAGTGGAGTGTCTCAGGGGTCTGTACTTGGACCGGTGATTTTCAATATATATATAAATGATCTGGAAAGGAATACAATGAGTGAGGTTATCAAATTTGCGGATGATACAAAATTATTCAGAGTTGTTAAATCACAAGCGGATTGTGATACATTACAGGAGGACCTTGCAAGACTGGAACATTGTGCATCAAAATGGCAGATGACAATTTAATGTGGACAAGTGCAAGATGTTGCATATAGGGAAAATAACCCTTGCTGTAGCAACACGATGTTAGGTTCCATATTAGGAGCTACCACCCAGGAAAAAGATCTAGCATCATAGTGGATAATACTTTAAATTGTCGGCTCAGTGTACTGCAGCAGTCAAAGAAAGCAAACAGAATGCTAGGAATAATTAGGAAGTGAATGGTTAATAAAACGTAAAATGTCATAATGCCTCTATATCGCTCCATGGTGAGACCACACCTTGAATACTGTGTACAATTCTGGTCACAGCATCTCCAAAAATGATATCGTTGCAATGGAGAAGGTACAGAGAAGGGCAACCAAATGATAAGGGATATAACAGCTACCCTATGAGGACAAGGCTGAAGAGGTTAGGGCTGTTTTCAGCTTGGAGGAGAGAGACGGCTGAGGGGGGATATGATAGAGGTCTTTAAGATCATGAGAGGTCTGAACGAGTAGATGTGAACGGTTATTTCCCATTTTCGAATAATAGAAGGACAAGGGAGCATGCCATGAAGTTAGCAAGTAGCACATTTTAAGGACTAATCGGAGAAAGAGAAAATTCTTTTTCACTCAATGCACAATTAAAGCTCTGGAATTTGTTGCCAGAGGATGTGGTTAGTGCAGTTAGTGTAGTTGGGTTCAAGAGAGGTTTGGATAAGTTCTTGGAAGAGTGGTCAATAACGGCTTTTAATCAAGTTTACTTAGGAAAGCCACTGCATTACTTGCATCAGTAGCATGGGATCTCTTAGTGTAGGGTAATTGCCAGGATCTTGTGGCCTGGTTTGGCCTCTGTTGGAAAACAGGATGCTGGGCTTGATGGACCCTTGGTCTGACCCCAGCATGGCAATTTCTTATGTTCTTATATAGTGTCACAGTAAAGGCGGCATGGACTTTGGGTTTGGAAAATAGCTTTTTAAGGCTCATGTCAAACTAGAGCTTAGCTTCTATTGTCTTATAGCATGCTGTGGGTAGCAGTGATAGCACATAGTCACAGTGGTGTGAGTGATGCTGCCGTTCTCTCTTTGGTGCAGGAGATTCAGGATATGGTTGCAGGACCTGGCTTCTCATGTTTATTGCTATTCAAAACACACTGGTGATGATGACGTAAAATGAGGCCTTATGTTCTAACTGCTGTGTCATAGAATGCACCTTTGGAGTTCTCAAAATATATTTTGCTGTTTGGACAAAACAGGGGGAGCTTTAATGTATGCTCCACCCAGAGTCACTGAGATAGCACTGCTCTGCTGTGTATTCCATAATCTGGATCTATGGTCCAGTATCCCAGTAGACATCATTCCAGATCTACCCATGATCTATCCAATATCTCCATGTCCCCACACAGAAGCTAGGGAGGCCACAGAGGCTGGCAGCCAGCTTTGGCAAACCATCATACAACATTACTTTACCTTTAGGTCATCATCTACTCCTTCCCCTTCCATGGAACAGAGCCAAGCAGAGTGTTCTAAGCTAGTCTCATATCTTTCTTTTATTCACAGTTCCTCTGTCTGGGTCAGTATATAACAGAAACCACTTAGGTCTAGTTAGGCAACGTTATAATAATGGAGCAATAGTTACAGTAGACAGTAGTAGACAAGGTAGACAGTAAGGGGTAGATATTCAAAATCAATTTATCCATCTAAATGGACTATATAGCAAATGCAGCCTCTTACCTGGTTAAATTATAACCGGATATGTTGTTATCAGACTATAATTTAACTGGATATAAAAGGGCATTTTGGGGTGCTTTCCAGGAAGGGGTCTGTTTATCTAGCCAACTTAGCCAAATATCAGGTATATCCGGTTAAATTAGTTGCATAACTTTAGATGTGCTAGGAAACAGGTCTAGAGTTATCCAGCCTCGTGTGGATATATAACTTTATGCTTAACCAGCTATATTCAAAAGAACATAGGTTCCATAAAAAAAAAAAATTACAGGCCGCAGACCCATACCTATCCCCACTCCCTCCCACCCAAAGTGCAAAGGCCCTGTGGGGATGAACTTTATATCTCTTCCCCAAACTGATCCAATTTTAGACTTTTTTTTTAATATCTTTTTATTAATTTTCATAATAACACAAACCGTACTGTACAGTGTATGTATAAGATTGACCATAAAACAAATCAGTGCAATACAAGGTATAAGCATCTGAATAAGAGGCTTGATATGAAAAATATAATTGAGAAGAGAACAAGTGAACAGAAACAAAGATAGCTATTGGCTTCCAACTATGGTAATCAAGTATAAGAACAACGTGAATATATCTCCTGGAAACATATAATATAATATGTTATGAAAATGTAACACCTGTTCAGTCCCACCTGTCCCTTACAGTAGACTCCCTTCCCTCTTCCCTCTCCTCTCCCCCCCCTTCACAGTGCAGAGTGATAGCGTTGAAAGTGACTTGCTAACGCTCGTACTGAAAAGGGCCTCCTGCATACAACTCTTAAAAGTAGTGTATATTAAGTTATTAGTATTAATTATGGATCCATGCTCCTCCTCCAGTAGCGATGTCCAGAAGGACCCTTGGGCATGATACTCCATAAACGGCTTCCAAGGCTAAGGTGGACTGTTTCCGTCCTTCATTCTGCTTGGTGGCCGTCATTTCTCAAAGGTTGCACAACTAATCAATTGTTTTTCTACCATTGGTGTAATTGTGAGTTTATTTTAGAGGTCCCAATTAGCCAAAATGGTTTGTTTGGCTAGGTAAATCAGCTTTGATCCACCAGGTTGTGCTACCTAAAGGGTATAGGTCGACGAGAAGAGAACAATTTCACGCCCAGGAGCCAACGTTGTAGGATGTAAGGGAGGAACGTGAACAGTTGGAGAGTTTTGAGCAATGAATTTTGATAGCCGACCAGAAAGACTGAATCTTCACACTAGGAACCAAAAACTATGGAGATAATCTCCAGTGTCTAGCTCACATTTCAAGCATTTGTGTGTGTTACTAATCCCCATCCAGTAGGCAATGTCAGTAGTACAATAAAGTTTACAAATAAATTTGAATGCATTTCTCGCATAGGATACATTTCAGAAATAGTTCTAAATATAGAAGATAACATTTGACCATATCTGGGGTGATGGCCATTTCTGGTACTCCTTTCCAACGCTCACTAATGGACTGGCATGTTAGTACAGCTTAGGCGACTCTTTAACAATCTGGAAAAGAGGGAACACGAGAACCCTCGTGGGATGCCGATGCCTAAAATACCATTCTACACATTCCCTATAGATAGCTGACTTTGGTGAGGAGTCCAGTGGAGTGAATGTAATGCCTTACTTGTAATAGGCATAGAAATCATGTTAGGTAGGTGGAATCTGGCTTGGAGGTCAGAAAGCTATACAGGTTGTTCTGTAGCTTGTTGGATCACTTGAGAAACCAAAATCAAACCTTTAGATGCCCAAGTTTGGAAGACAGTGTGTCCTTGCCCCAGGGGAAAGTTAGGGTTAGCACAGATTGGTATGATAGAAGTCTCTGGCCGTGAAAGGCTGATAGTCTTACAGAGGTGTGCCCAGGCCTTCCTGCCAGAGTCAACCAGTAGGAACCTTTTACAGTCCAATGGTAAACATTGCGAGTCTATCTGCATCAACACAGCTGGGGAAGCTCCTTGTAAACTACCTTGCAAGAAAGCTGTTGGGGAAATGTATTCTGTGCCTAACAACCAATCCCTAATGTGACATAACATACAAACCAAGTTGTATCTATGGACGTCAGGCCATGCTAGGCTACCCTCTCCAGATGCTTGCATGAGGTATTTTAGAGCTAGCCTTGATCTCTTCCCTTTCCATAAAAACCTTCTAATGTCTCCATTCAGCTGGAATAGGTCCTTTTGTGTCAACCAGACCGGGAGCATTTGGAACAGATATAACCATTTTGGCAATTCCATCATTTTTAGAAAGTGGACACGTCCTATCAAAGAGAGTGGTAGTTCTTGCCATTGATGAAGTCTTCTCTTTGTCTTTTGGAGCATGGGTTGGATATTTAGGCTATAGATGGTATCTAATCCCTTGGGTACTAAAACTTCTAAGTATTTTATAGGCCCTATGGCCCATTTTAATGGAAAAGACGGGCCCCGAATTTGTTGAAGGTTACCATATATTTCTAAGGCTTCGGATTTGTCAGTGTTTATTTTAAGACCGGAAAAGCTGCCGTAGCAAAGTTGGTGCAAGAGAACTTTTGGTAATGCTTGTTGTGGGTTTGTAAGGAAATGAGTATATCATCAGCAAATGCTGGCAATTTTAAAAAACTTGTCCCTTACAGTTTAACCCAGGGATCTGTGTATCCTGCGCGATACATCGTAATAATGGGTCAATCGCCAAGATATATAGTAGGGGTGGACAGGGGGCATCCCTGTCATACCCCTCTTTGTGGGGTAAAAGCCTTTGAAAGAAGGCCCTTCGCTAGTATATGTGATGTTGGTTGATGATATAGAAGAGAAATGTATGACAGCAAAGGACCTTGAAAACTGAACCTCCTAAGTACTGAGAATAAATAATCCCAAGAGACCCTATCAAAGGCCTTTTTGGAGTCGAAGCTCACAGCCATAGCGGGGATTTGGTGTAATTGACAATAGTAAATTGCTGTGGGCAGTTTAGCTATATGTGAGCTCGAGGAGCGCCCTTTGACAAAGCCCACCTGGTGGGAAGAAATAAGGTCAGGTAGGACTAGGCTCATTTGGGTTGCCAAAACATTCGCTAAGAGTTTAAGGTCACAGTTCAAAAGGAAAATTGGTTGATATGAGGTTGGTAGTCCTGGATCCTTACCAGGTTTGGGAAGAACAGTAATATGTGCTTTATTAAAATCAGAAGGGATTTGACTGGTGGATAAGGCATTGAGATAGAAAGAGTGTAGTGAATCCACTATCTTATTTCCAAGTATTCCGATTTTAGACTTTTAAAAATATCAGCACCACAAGACCAATGAGATCTATTTCCCCTATGCCATCCCCTACTACCTGTATTTAAAATGTAAGGATCACATGTAGAGCTCCACCTCCCCCTCGGCCACCCCAGCCCTTTCCCTACAAACTCCCTCGATACCATAAATAGTCTCATTTCTACACCCAGATTGTGGTAGCAACCTACTGCAATCTGAGTCGGACACAGGCCTAGAAAAATCAAATGCACCTGGCTTGGATCGCGGTAGCATCCTACTGCGATCCGAGTGAAAAAATAACACTATTTAAGGTACCTTGAAAGGTACACAAAACCATAAAATTGTCCAAGAAACAGATTTTTGATTTATGCCACAACTTTTATTTGTTCTTTTCTGATAAGAAAAGAAGAATGAGATCTGTAAAACAGCTAAATCACTCAAACTTTCAGCTGCAAATATAACAGTTTTCATATAGACTAAAACAGTTTTTTTCTGTTCACTAGTATACTTCAGTTTCCATGCAAACACATCTTTAAGCAGGAGCGTTTCTTTTTCTCTTCTATCTTGTATCCCTCTGTCTCTTTCTGTCTTGTAACTCAGCCTTAACTCACTCAGTAGTACTTTCTTTCCCTGTTTCTCTTTATAACACAGATCATACAACACATATGAACATCAACGGAAGAATACTGTGGTCTGGAAAACACTCATACAGCAACTCAGTTCCATCAGACATGGTGTGATTTACCCAAAGCAATAAAATTCAGATTTGAATTTTTTGGTCTCATGTAAGTATATGTGTGCAACAGTTGTGAGCTCAGGATTATACTTGGTTGGGGCCCAGTTGAAGATGGTCTACAGCTGCTGTCATCCATTCCCACAGTCAGCAGCTGAGGCTGTGAATCAGGTCCCTCAATGCAGGCTTTCTCAGCCCCTCCTGAACCCATAGCTCTGTCTTCCAGAAATTACCTTCCTCCCTATACATTCAAATATCAGTAATTTGTAGGGATGTGAATCGTTTTTTGATGATTTAAAATATCGTCTGATATATTTTAAATTGTCAAAAAATCATTAGGGCCACGATACAATACCAATTCCCCCGATTTATCGTCAAAAAATCGTAAATCGGGGGAAGGGGAGGGCAGGAAAACCGGCACACTAAAACACCCTAAAACCCACCCCTGACCCTTTAAATTAAATCCCTCACCCTCCCGAACCCCCCCCCAAATGCCTTAAATTACCTGGGGGTCCAGCGGCGGTCCGGAACGGTCTCCTGCAATTGAATCGTGTTGTCTTCAGCCGGCGCCATTCTGTGCCGCCATTTTGCAAAATGGCGGCGCAAAATGGCGGCGGCCATAGACCAACACGATTCGACTGCAGGAGGTCGTTCCGGACCCCCGCTGGACTTTTGGCAAGTCTTGTGGGGGTCAGGAGGCCCCCCCAAGCTGGCCAAAAGTCCCTGGGGGTCCAGCGGGGTCCAGGAGCGATTTCCTGCCGCGAATCGTTTTCCATACGGAAAATGGCGCCGGCAGGAGATCGACTGCAGGAGGTCGTTCAGTGGGGGTTTTAGGGTGGGTTTTAGGGTGTTTTAGTGTGCCGGTTTTCCTGCCTCCCCTTCCCCCGATTAACTACGGACCCGCCGCTGGACCCCCAGGTAATTTAAGGCCTTTGGGGGGGGGGTTCCGAGGGTGGGGGATTTAATTTAAAGGGTCGGGGGTGGGTTTTAGGGGGTTTTAGTGTGCCGGTTCACAATTTTAACGATTTTCACGATACTCTAAACACCCAAACGGCGACGATACGATTCCCTCCCCCTCCCAGCCGAAATCGATCGTTAAGACGATCGAGGACACGATTCACATCTCTAGTAATTTGTATTGTGAACTGGAGTATGTCTCATAAACTGAGAGGGAACAGGCTCGGTGCCTTTCAGATTTCCTTTATTTCCCTTGCAGTCATTCATATTAAACAAAATTATTTTTTTTCAGTAAGTCCTTTTCCAGTAACTAATCTAGCAAGCTCCAATTTCCCCAAATTCTGTCACAGCTCAGCAACTTTTCTAAAGCAGGCATGCAAGTTTCCGCTCAAAGTGCTGACTTCAGCCCTTCTGGATTCCCCCAGGGTTTGTCTGCTTTGGCAGGGACTCGCAGTGGCCTGTTCAGGATTTCTCATACATGAACTCCCAGTGTTATCCCAAGTCTTATCATTATCACAGGAAAATAGGTTTAATAATTCTCCTTATTGATTTTGTTTCTCAGGACCTGCCTCCTATGATAAGAATCCTCAGATCCCCCAGCATCTCTGTCCCCAAGCAATTATATGCCTCCAAACGATTCAGTCATCAGCTTCTTGTTCCTCACACTTCTCTTGTGCAACTCCTGCTGTGATTATTTTCTGGGTAGGTAACATCTAATCTGTGGCAAATCTTCCCATGTCTTTCGTTTGTCTCATACGGGCTTTTTCTTGCATGACATCACACAGCCACAAGCTTTTTTAGCTCAGCTACCAGCTCTCAGCTCCACTTAAAGAGACAGCAGCAGCCACTTGCCCCAGCACATAATTACACAATAAAGCAGTTTCTCCCCCTTTTTTTACATTTCTACATTTTAATTCCTGAAAGCAATACCATTCCCATTTAAAAAATAATAATAATAATAATAATAATAATTCTCCTGTCATATCCTACAGAGGACAACAGTTATCTCTGGGGTTTCCAAGCACGGGGCAGGAAGCACCACATACAGCTGTGGCCCTGGAGCTATGGAGATGTTGATTGCTGAGCTGCCAGGGCTCAGGAAATGCAGGTGGTGAAGCATCTTGTGTGGACTTTGCCAGCATGGGACTGGCTCTGTTATGAAATCTATGGGTGCCGGGAGACATGCTGCAGGGGATGGGGAGGTAGGAGAAATTCTAGGAAAAAAAATGTGCCTGGGCTCAGGGAGGCCAAAGCAGGAAAATGATCCAAGCCTGTGGAAGAAGAGAAATAATAAATTGAGAGCTGAACTGAACCTGCCAATGAAAGAAGTCTAATATGCTGAGGGGTGAGGGATGGGTAGAAGTGAAGGGATGAGATGGGTAAACCAAGCCTGCAGAGGAGGCGAGCTGGCTGAGGGCGAGGAGGAACCTACTGCGGAGTGGTGGGATGGAAAAGGAAGTGGGAACCGAGGATTGGTCAAGAAGGAAATGGGGGCAGAAAGGCTAAGGGAGTGGAGGGAGTAGGGTAGTCAAAGTATACCCATGGAGGAGGAGAATTTATTTATTTAGAAGCTTTTATATACCAATGAACGTTGGGAACATCTCATCGGTTTACAGTAAACAAAAAATGCAGATAACGAGCTTTACAGAGAACAATGAACAATCCATATAAAGTTGAACAAGGTAGGGAGAAATAACATATAAAGGGGCAAATCAACTAGGGCGTATTGCAGAATTAGAACTGAACAATATACAATAGGGGTGTGCATTTCGTTTTGGAACTTAAATGTAAAATGCTACTAATTTTTTTTTTTAACTTAAAAAAGTGATGAGGCGAAAACGATCGGATTTCCAACTTATTTAACATAGCTATGTTGAATATGTTGGAAATCGCGATTGTTGATCCAAAATAAAAATTTAAACCCCTCACCTTCCTTAATCCCCCCCCCAAAGACTTACCACAACTCCCTGGTGGTCCAGCGAGGAGTCAGGACGCCCATTTCTGCCATTTCTGAACTCCTTTGCGAGGAGCACATGACGTCGGCGCCACGTCGGAGTGACGCGCGTCACGTGATTCCCCGCGGGTTCGCTCCGGGACCCTCGTTCGACCCAAAAGGAACTTTTGGCCAGCTTGGGGGTGTCAGGAGGCTCCCCCAAGCTGGTGCCAAAAGTTCCTTTTGGGTCGAACGAGGGTCCCGGAGCGAACCCGCGGGGAATCACGTGACGCCGCGTCACTCCGACGTGACGCCGACGTCACGTGCTCCTCGCAAAGGAGGGTCAGAAATGGCGTCTTGACCCCGCTGGACCACCAGGGAGTTTTGGTAAGTCTGGGGGGGGATTAAGGAGGGTAGGGTTTAAATTTTTTTATTTGCACATATGGACATAGACTCAACTTATGGAATTCTCCATATGTCCATATTGACCGCAAATGGGACCCCCTTTCAACTTATGGACTTATGAACATAAACTTTTGCTCTGCACATCCCTAATATACATAAGTGTGGGATCAAGCAATGATTAAATACATATGATTAAATAAGAAAGAAAGTCATAAGTTAGAATAACTTAATATACAAATATATGTCAGAATAACATAGTATTAAAAGGGGAGGGAGGCAGTTAGTATGAGTAAGCTTGTGTAAACAGGGAAGTTTTCAGGTTCTGCTTACATTTTTTTGTGGCAAGGTTTCCTGACGCAGGAGGGAGGGGAGCTTGTTCCATATGATGGTCCCGCCAAAGATAATGCCCGGGCTCTAGCGGAACCAAATTTATACTGCTTAAGGGAAGGGATGGAAGTGTTGCTCTCTGTTGCTGCCTTATGGGTCTGTTTGAGCTGTGGAAGGTAAGGTGCTCAGAGAACCAGTGCATGTTTTGGTTGTGGAGTGCTTTGTGGATGAGGAGTGAGGGTTTTGTATGTTATTCTTTCCGCGACAGGTAAATACCAATGAAGGTGTTTTAACACTGGGGTGATGTGATCGTTTTTGTGTGTGTTAGTGAGGATGCGTGCAGCAGCATTTTGGAGTAATTGAAGTGGTTGAAGTGTGCTTTAGGGTAAACCTAGGGAGAAGGGCATTACAGTAGTCAATTTTTGGATAGAATGAATGCTTGTAGGATAGTGCGAAAGTTGTTAAGGTTGTAGTAAGGGTTTGATTTTTTTGAGGGTGTGCAGTTTGAAATAACAGGCTTTGAGAGTGTTGTTAATGTATTTATTGAAGGAAAGATGGTTATCGATGGTGATGCCAAGACTGCGCACATGTTTGTTGGAAACCAAGGGGGGAAGGGGGTTTGTGGCCTAGGTGCAGGGGAGGGGAAATGCTAGGAGGGGCGATGTGTAGTATCTCAGTTTTGGCAATGTTGAGTGCTAGGAAGTTGCTTGTCAGTAGTGTGTTAATCACCGTTAGAGTGGAATTCCAGGTCTTAGTAGCTTTTTGAAGTGTGTCTTTTACAGGAATAAGAATTTGCAATCATCGGGTGTAAATAAAGTGCGGGAGGCCTAGAGTGGATAGGAGGTTGCAGAGCGGGAGGAGGTAGATGTTAAACAGAGTGGAGGACACTATCTAAAACTTCTTCCAGAATTATTCCCCATCAGATCTTGCAGGAAGTAAGAATCTTTCTGAGGCTCTCTGTTGTTTACAGAAAGTTGACAAAGTCTCTAGTAATTGCTCAGAGTACTGACACGATGCTGATCCAGATGAGTCCTCCCTTCATACCAGGCAGACAGATGCTCCAGGTCTAACTCCTGAATATCCCACAAAATAGGTTCTCTTCCTTTCCACAGATATTCCAAAGGACTGAAAAGGCAGGTCAGCAACCCTTCTGTTTGCAGTTCCTCCTTCTCTTCCAGCTCCTTTACTTCACCAGAACTTCAGACCTCCAAGACTCATCAAGAGATCACCAGCTCCTTAAGTCCCCTCAAAACTCCTCAACAACAACTCCTAAAAAAATAAAACATAGCTGTTCCATGCCCTCTATTATTTTGGTTGCCTTTCTTTCTACCTTCACTAGTTCTGCTACATCTTTTTTGAGATGTGGCAACCAGAATTGTAACAGTACTCTTGGTGCAGTTACATCATGGAGAAATGTAGAGATATTTTGATATTCTCCATTTTACTCCCCATTTGCTTCCTTATAATTACTAACATTCTATTTGCTTTTTGCATCACCCCCACTGAACATGGAGTTGAGGATTACAATGTATTATCTACAATAACACCTAGATCCTTTTCCTGGGTGATGACTCCTTATAAGGAACTTAATATTGTGTAATTACATTTTGGATTCTTGTTCCCTATGTGCATCACTTTGCACTTGTAAACATTATATTTCATCTGCCATCTGGATGCCCAACCTCCTAGTCTCACCAAGGTCCCTTGCAA
>NW_021821236.1:0-91495 GCF_901001135.1 Rhinatrema bivittatum
TACATATTTTTTGAAGGGGTGAAAAAACGTGGACAAAGGTGAACCGGTTAGATGTGTGTGTATTTGGATTTTCAGAAGTGTTGAGCCTTAAAATTCAGCTCAAGGTGCTGCCCCAAGAAATTATATTCTAATTTTTACAAAGTGTGTTATGAGTTTATATCAGCACCATGGGTGAGGCCATGCTGCTGGAGCAAACGAAGGAATTTATAGTGGCCAATGCCTGATACAACGCCAGTAATTCTGCAGGACAGGAATAGGAATGTTTTTCCCATTCAAAGACCTCAACAAGGCAAAGGGATTATTCTTTTTTTTCCCCCCATTAGAATTTAGAGGCAGAACAAATACAGTAGAGAAACAATGCTGGCTGAAAGTACAGTTATTCCAATGATCAGTTTAATTTCCTCAAACTACAGAAATGGAGACTATGATGGCAGGTAAAGACCACAAGGCCTTACATTTAGTAGGAACAAATTAAGTTTATTATTTAAATAACGTATTTATTTATTATTTATTTATTATTTATTTAAACTTATTTAATTTAAATAAAATTATTTAAAAAGGCAATCATATGAGACCTCTGGGAAATAATAGAGTTCAACAGAAGGTGTTTGACAAAGTCCCGCATGAGAGGCTTCTAAGAAAACTAAAAAATCATGGATAGGAGGTGATGTGCTTTACATAAGAGCATAAGATATGCAGTAGTGGGTCAGACCAAGGGTCCATCAAGTCCAGTATCCGTTTCCAACAGTGGCCATCAAGTCACAATTACCTGGCAAGGCCCCAAACATTAGATAAATCACAAGCTACTATTCCTTATTGACTAATAATAACAGTTTATGGATTTTTCTTCTAGGAACTTATCCAAATTTTTTTTTAAACCCATTTACACTAACTGATGTAACCTGATCCTCTAGCAATGAATTCCAGAACTTAACTATACACTGAGTGAAAAAGAATTCTCTTCAATTTGTTTTAAATGAGCTACTTGCTAACTTCATGGAGTGCCTCCTAGTCCTATTATCTGAAAGAATAAATAACATTTACAGTAACCTGTTCAAGTCCTTCATGATTCTGTAGATCTCTACCATATCCCCCCTCAGTCGTCTCTTCTCCAAACTGAACAGCCCTAACTTTAGTCTTTCCTCATAGGGCAGTTGTTCCATGCCCCTAATCATTTTGGTCATCCTTCTCTGCACTTTCTCCAGTACAACTATATCTTTTTTGAGATGCGGTGACCAGAGCTGCACACAGATGTGGTTTCACTATGGAACGATACAGAGGCATTATGACACCCACTGTTTTATTTGCCATTCCTTTCCTAACAATTCCTGTTATTATGATACTCTGTAAATAAATAATTGCACCCAAACCAAGGTAGTGAAGCCTTGTGATATTCCTGAAACTGTTCCTGTGGTCGCTGCTGGCCCAAATACACTACAATGCTATGTTATCCACTTAGTACGATTAATTCTCTATATGTGGCCTACAAATATTTTAAATTAAAAAATGTATTAATTGGTTATACTGTTTATAAGAATATAGTAATGTAAATTACATAATCTGTTTGTAGTTGCTATGATTGTCACTGAATGGCATGGTAGTCAAAACAATCGTAATATACTAATGCAATGTGGACAGTGTGGCACTGCAAGTTTTCCCTGCTGGTGAGCCTCACCCCTGATCTGGAGAGGCCACCCATGGGGTAAGAATGTAGCTCAGTCTCCAAGTTTGTATAAACTTTGGGTTCTCTACTGAGATGGCTAATGACAGCACCAACTGGTGCAAAATTGTGATGGTGTTGGAGGTATTACTGTTTTGTGATGTGGGACATCTGTATGTCGGGATTGGCAGTAAGGGCCACTAAAGTACTTTAGATAGGCTATTGAGTGACTTTGTCATTACCCATCTGAACTGAATCTGGACCAGTGACCCGAGGTTAAGACTTTGCAGCCCTTTGTAAATTCCTATGAGCCATCCAGTTCCTCCCTGATGGGAGAAGTGCTGTAACGCCAGAACTGGCCTCTCATCTCTCACCTCTCTCCCCAGCCACATTTTCTCCCTCTGTGCTATCATGCCTTGCATTATCCATTTCTTGCACCTACCTAATGAGACACCCTGACCTAGGATGCTATGTACAAACCAAAAAGAAAATCAGATAAAATAACATGTTTCCCTAATGACAACTTAAACAGCAAGTATAGTGACAAACCGTAAACCATATCCCATTATCTAAAGAACCACAGTATTTTATTGTACCTTTACGCATGCACTGTAGTTTTCTTCTGCTTAGTGGCGTGGCCCAGGTTCTGGACTCAAAATGGGCAACCAGAGGATTAGCCTACAGGAGAGCCACTGCGACCTTGAGTTTCCAAGACTAAACAGAGAAACAGAAATATTGGTGGTAAGATTGACAGAGAGCCTGCTTTATTGTGCAGTAACTTAGACTTTATTCCTAGTCTCCAAATGCAGACAGCTACCTTAATCCAGACATTTCAATTATAACTTTCCCGTTTCTTTTTTTTTTTTTTTTTTTTTTTTAAAGACACACAAAGGGATTATTCAAGAAGACTCAAGAAATTCAGAATACCATCGTGAAGTGCAGCTGCCCACTGTTATAGAGCAGACCTGTTTTAGAAAAGAATTTAATACTTAACTTTCTAAATGCCATCATAGGTACCCTTTGCCCATATCCATGGGTCAAATTACTGATTTTAGCTGCCATAAAATAAGTCCGTCTTAAAGAAGGCAGTAAAAAGATAGATGTGAATTCTCTGAAAGGTCATTGTTCTAGCAGGCAGAAATATCCAGTCCAAAAGCTAGGAAAGACCCATATTTCTACTGAGTCATGTATAACACAAAGTAGATAGAAAGCAAAGGCCCATGCACGAAGCATAACAGAGGTAAAAAGTCTCCCAATATATCTTAGCAACGCCAAAATCTTTTCTGGAGTTGGAATCCCTTTCAAAGTTCTTTCATTTTAGGATATTTTGCTTCTTTCCTCACCTTCGCTTTCTCATCTTCACAAATGGGCTCCCCAGGTTCAGTCTTTAAACTGAATAAATGCATGGGCAGGTGACAAGAGATGGACATTTGGGCACACTTATTTGCCAACTTTGCTCCTTCACTAGGCAAGCCATTTTATTAGCCTTCACACCTGCCAAACTAAGTAGCTCCTCGGGTAGCAAAACAAGATGCAAAATGACCAAATCGGGCAAGTAGCTCAGGAACGGCTCTGCATTTCTCAAAATGGGACCCTATGGGATGTAGGCGTGTATAGGATAGTTGGGGGAACTGTGTGTTAGTGTTTATTTGTAGGTGCCTTTTAAAGGAAAAATCCCATCCTCTTTACCAGGCCCCTGCAGGGTAAGAGCAAACACTTAACAAAAAAATGGTTCATAAATACAGAAGTCTTGTCTTGTGAAGCACCAATGGGAGGCCAACTTGGGAGCCAGGGAGGAAAGTACACAGCTTGACGAGAGAAAAAAAAATCTCTCCATTCTGATACAAAGTAACACATGTTCAGCTTTGGATGGTCCTGCAGCTTAATCCCCTCTCTGATTCAGACCTCAATCTGTGCAGCATGCCCCTAAATCTAACCGTTCCCTGTCTGCAGTCTATCCAATCCTACCATCATCCCCACCAGTAATGGTTTTGTAAACAATACTACCATATTATATAGCTTGTAAAAGAACAGGGAAGCCTTAATATTCATAAATTAAAATACAAAGAAACAGCAAAATAAAGAGCAGAGATGCTTACCTGTAATAGGTGTTCTCAGAGGACATCAGGATGTCAGTCCCCAATTAAAAAGAAACATTTATTTAACATATTTGATATTCTGCCTAGCCTAGTAAAACCTTACTAGGATTACAATATAAACAGCAACACATTTCATAAACACACATGTGAAGACAACATACACATGATAAAACAATATAGAACAGACCTAAAATTTGCAAAAAAAAAACCCCTTGTTGAAACAAAGATGCCTTCATGTTCTTCCGCAAACATTTATAATTGTCAATTTTACATTTGGCACTAAGAAGGACATTCCAAAATATAGACCCAGTACAGGTTCTAGTACATATTAGAAACACAGAAGCGTGATGGCAGAAAAAGACCGTATGGCCTCTCCAGAATGCCCAGCCACCCAACTAATTTAGCTTTACAATTCCCATCACTCCCTCTATTTATCCCATGCTTTCTTGAATTCAGATACTGTTTTTGTCCCCACTAGCTCCGCCTGTTCCACAAATCCTCCAACTTCTCTGTAGAGAAATATTTCCTGAGATTACTCCTGAGTCTGCCCCCTTTCAAACTCATCCAATGATCCTTCGCTCTCGAGTTTCTTTCCATTGAGAGGCTTGCCTCCTCTGCATGGGAAACCTTGGACATGTTTTAATGTCTGTCTCATCTCTCTCTTATCTTGTCTTTCCTCTGTTTAGCTCTTCAAATCTGTCCTTCATATCCTTTACAATGAAGACCACTGACCATTTAATAGCCACCCCTTGGACCAATTCCAACTGATTTATATCCTTTTGAAGGTGTGCTCTCCACCTGGCCATTAATTAATTTTCATAGGCTTGAAAAAAACTGCCATGTTTTCAAGCACTTATGGAATTTTAAGTAGTTTTTTTTTTCCTTTGTAATAGCCAATGGGATGATATTCCAAGTCAAAGGAGCTACATACAGTAGCTCAAGCTGTTTTTTCGAGTATACTTCTGTCTAATCATAGAAGGAAGGAGAACTGTAAGCAAATCTTTTTGCAAGGAACGTAGGAAGTGAACAGGCTCACAAATGGTTAGCCATATACTGAGAGTCTCCTTTAGGCAATGCCTGTTATGATCAGGAGGGACGTGAACCCTTGGACCGACAGGGAGCTTGGTACTACCTTGGGAGATGGCTCCTCAGGTTCCCCCGGGTGGCGAGGCAGAACAGAAGTTGGGACTGGCTGGATCTTCGCTGTTGGAGACTCAGATGGGCGCTGAGAGGGCGCCGAGGCATGAAGTCTGAGCAAGGGGCAGTTGGATCTTCGCCACTGGAGACCCGCGGTCCCCCCAGGAGGAACCCGTAGGGACCCAGGCCGCTGGGACTTAGGTGGACCTTTGAGAGGTCGAAGAGGCATGAGGACGGTGCAAGGGCCAACTGGATCTTCGCCACTGGAAGCCCGCGGCTCCCCCGGGAGGAGCCTGTAGGGACCCGGGCCACTGGGACTTAGGTGGGCCCTTGAAGAAGATGGTCCAAGAGAAGTCCGAGGAAGAGTACCAGAGGATCGCCGCTTGCCAGTCCGAAGTCACACACCGAGAAATCACTGCTTGCCAGTCCAAAGTCACACACCGAGGAATCGCCGAGAAGAATCAGGAACCAGGAACCGAAGCACCAGGAGACTCACCGGAGCGAGCAGACTTGAAGCAACAAGGTTGCCAAGTCGAGGAGTGAGTGGAGGAAGCCAGCTTTTATACTTCTCTGTGCCTGGCCCATTAGGCACAGGTGAAGTCAAGTTGGATGACGAGGCCCCCTTTAGATCCTATGAGGAGGGTGGCCTCGCGCCAAAGGGAAAGGGGCGGCCATCTTGGGTCCCGGGAGCGAAGCAGAGCGGCCAGACGCTGAGAGGGGAGGCCTGGAGCACCTCCCCCGCCGGCAGCCACCGCAAGGACCGGCGCCGAGGAGCAGGGGGTGAACAGAGGCGGGTTCCGTGCCCTCCCCGACATTGCCGGTGGCCCCGACGTCGCAGATCAGGTGGGGGATTGTGGTTGCGGCTGCCGCAAGGGACAACAATGCCTTAATACTATACACAGAATTTTAAATCTAAGCCTAAAGTTTATCAGCAATCAGTAACGTTTTATCAGCAGAGAAGAAACCGGATCATGTTTCTTAGCATTGAATAGAGCTCTGCAAATAAAAGGAAGACTTATTTGCAGAGCAAACTTTTATGGATACTGAATTAACTAGAGAGAACTTACATTCACTCTTGGCTCTTCATCGTGCAACCTGCCGCGAACAAATCTACGCCTGATTTTATAACATGCGTGCGCAGCCGCGTGCATGTTATAAAATCCAGGGTCGGCGCGCGCAAGGGGGTGCATAATTGTGCAACTTGCGCGCGCCAAGCCATGCAGCCTGCTTCCGTTCCCTCCGAGGCCGCTCCGAAATCGGAGCGGCCTCAGAGGGAACTTTCCTTCCAACCCCCCTTACCTTTGTTGAAGAAGTTACACCTGCCTCCTGGCCGCTGTGCCTGGAGGCTCAGGCTACGCCCCGCCCGTTTTTGCAAGCCCCGGGACATACGTGCGTCCCGGGCTTGCGCACACCGCCGAGCCTATGCAAAATAGGCTCGGTTCGCGCAGAGTTTTTTTTTGGTTTTTTTTTTTAAGGGTTACACGCGTAACCCTTTTAAAATCCACCCCTATATGTATTCATTCTGAATGTCCTGTAAACCAGATCTTTCTAATGGTAGGAGATGGCATGAGAATAGCGCTTGAAAACCATTTTTTTATTGAGAAAGAAGACAAAGTAGAGTGATAGTGAGATGAAGGCACACCAATTAAATATCTGTATCCTGAGCCTTACACTTGAGGTTCAAGAGGTCATTGGATATTTTTGATGGAAACTTTTCTTCATGCAGTACTGCACAGAGATTTTCATGAGTGTGCTGTCCAGGATCATTCGAGGGGGTTCAACTGATACTTAGCTCCTACATTAGGAGGCACAGGTTTTACTTCATTTTTTCTTCTCAACAGCCTGGTAGGTTTGAAATTGAACTGCTATGATGTTATAGTATTTGTTTGTTTGATTTATATTCTGCTTTTTGGCACTTCAAAGTGAATTACATTCAGGTATTGTAAGAACCCATTGATGAGTGCTTGTCTTTAAGTACAGCTGCGTAATGTTCACTTATTTAAATTTGTTGACTGGCACATCCAGACAAAGACTAAGGCCATGTTTTCAGCTAGACCTTGGGAATTGGCAGGGCAAATAGACCATATTGAAAGGAGAGCAATGGAACATTTTTAATCCTGTGGTACTTGACGTGCATTCTGTTTGCATTTGCTCAAATATGATTGAAACGTCAACAATTCACTTCAAAATCCTTGATGTGCATGCTACTGTTTCATATTAGTTATTTTGTTAAAGGGGGTGCATATACATTGAAAAGTGGATAGTTATACAGGTGGAATTAGGGCATGGAAAAAGTTAGGTGCTTGGTTCTGATTTTCAGCATTGGCCACCTAATTTAGGGTCCTAAATCTAGGCAAATGAATAGCATGACTTAGACCTAGATTCATCATTTTGCTATAAATTTCGCATGAATAGTGCCCATGCTATAAAGAAAAAAAAAAAAGATTGTGGTTAGGAAATTTTTGAGAAATTGCAGTGCAGCGTTATTTTACCACAACGTGCATTAAATTTATCGCACCCGCAATTGGGCTACTCTTGGAAAGAGAGAGAGACTCTTTATAAGGCTCTAATATTAGTCAACTATTTATACCACTGTAGGAGAGTCAACTAGTAAGTCTAGGTGAGATTTTGGTGGTGGTCTAGGGTTTGCACAGTCAGATGTTGGAATAGCACAGTACACATCAGTGAAGATTTCATGTGATTTGGAGTGAGAAAAAGTACACAAAGATGAGATTTGTACAATATACTTTCGCCCTAGCTGGATGCAAGTCTTCACTGATGTGCCCTGTGCTGTTCCGACATCTGTGCATGTAAAACTACCCCCCCCCCTCCAAACCCCAGACCACCACCAAAACCTCACCTTGACTTACTAGTTGACTGTCCTACAGTGGTATAAATAGTTGACTTATATGAGAGCCTTATAAAGTCTCAGTCTGTCTTGCTCTCTCATTCTCACTCCACTCTACCTCCCCTAATCCCCTTCTGCTCAAAACGGGATTTGCGATAAATATTGCAAATCCTGGTTCAGGCATATCACACAGTATAATGCCAGGAAAAAAGGTGTAGTTATTGCCAGCATTAAAATGTGCAAGAACGTGCATTATGCTAACGCACGCAATGCTAAATATCCCTCATTTTCACAAACTCCGCCCAGACTCCTTCCTTTTGACTAAATTTTAAAAATTTGTATACACATCTCGCAATGTGATAAACATCGCATTGCGGCGATTAGGGCCCTAACGCCCGTAATAAGGCCCTAACACAATTTTTGTTTTTTTTTAATATTGGCATCTTTGCTTTTAAGTGTACACAAATGATAGATTTTTATTTTATTTTTTTTTATTTTTATTTTTAATTTTTATATACCGGAATTCCTGTATGCAATACAAATCATTCCGGTTTACAAGTAACGAAAAGGTTGCCCTGGTCTGGGAGGTTAGACCGGGGTTTTGTACATAGAACATTAAACATTGAACTATAACAATCAACCATTAAACATTATTACAAGGAACATTGAAGGTAAAAATAACATTTAGCAAATGGCAGTTAACATTATTAGTGTTTTGGAATAGAATGTGTGTGAACAACTTTTAGTGAAGATAATCTGCAAATGTACTGTTATATAGTATGTAAATAATGACTGTTAAATAAACATAACGAATAAGCAAGTACATATATGTAATTAAGTGCAAGGTGTTAATGTCAACCTGCAATGGTTGGAACTGAGAGTCATGCTGAGGTGCCTATTTACCCTCTGGGAATTGAAAGGCTTGACTGAAGAGCCAGGTTTTTAACCGTTTTTTGAACTCTGGTAGACTAGGTTCGAGTCGTAGGACTGGTGGGAGCGCATTCCATTGGTGTGGTCCAGCAGTTGAGAGTGCTCTTTTTCTTAGAGTTGATTTGGTTGGAGCTGCGACTAATGTGCCTTTGTAGGCGCTTCTGATGGGTCTGGAGGGTAAGTGTAGACGTAGTTGAGTTTGTAGAGATACAGGTGCGATGTTATGAATTGCTTTATGAATAATAGTTAAGGTTTTATATAGGATTCTCTGCTTGATGGGTAGCCAGTGGAGGTTGCTCAAGATGGGGGTAATATGGTCTCTTCTATTAGTGTTAGTTAGGATTCTGGCTGCGGTGTTTTGTACCATCTGTAGAGGTTTGATGCTGTTAGCGGGGAGTCCAAGTAAGATTGAGTTGCAGTAATCAAGTTTCGAAAAGATAATGGATTGGAGAACGAGGCGAAAGTCATTGAAGTGAAGGAGTGGCTTTAGTTTCTTTAGGACCTGTAGTTTAAAGAAGCAATCCCTGGTGGTTGTGTTTATGAATTTTTTTAGGTTAAGTTGGTTGTCGAGCCATGCTCCTAGATTCCTTACGTCTGCAGAGAGCTCCATGTTTAAAGGTGTGGGTTGTGCGAGGCTAATTGGGTGGGTGTTCGGGTTGTGTGAAATCAGTAGCAGCTCTGTTTTGCTTGAGTTTAGAATCAGGTTCAGGCTGGAGAGTAGTTGTTTAATTGGTTGGAGACAATTATCCCAGTAGGCGAAGGCTTTTTGAATTGATTCTGTGATGGGGATGAGGATCTGGATGTCGTCTGCATAGAGGTAATGCGTGAGCTTGAGTTGTGATAACAGATGGCAGAGGGGGAGGAGGTAAATGTTAAACAGGGTGGGAGAGAGCGATGAGCCTTGTGGTACGCCTTGATCTGATAGGATGGGGTCCGATTCTTTGTTGTTTATTCTGACCTTGTAAAACCTATTTGATAGGAATGATTTAAACCAATTGAGAGCTGTGCCTTTAATTCCTATGTTTGATAGTTGGTTTAGGAGTTGTGAGTGATTTACCGTGTCGAACGCTGAAGATAGATCTAGCAGTACCAGCAAGAATGACTGTTTTTTCTCCAGGTTCAAAAGTAATTTATCTGTGAGAGAAAGCAAAAGGGACTCTGTGCTTAGTGATTTCCGAAAACCGTATTGTGCAGGGGTGAGAATGTTGTGCTCCTCGAGATATTCGGAGAGTTGTTTATTTACAACTTTTTCCATCAGTTTGGTGATCATGGGCAGGTTTGCGATGGGTCTGAAGTTGGCTGGGTCAGTGGGTGAAGCAGTTGGTTTTTTCAGTAGGGGTTTGAGGATAGCAAGTTTTAGCTGATTAGGAACTGTGCCCATGGTTAAGGAGGTATTAATGATTTCTGCAATAGTTTTTGCGACGGTGTTAGGGATGGCGGTGAGCAAATTAGTAGGGAGTGGGTCAGAAGGATGTGCAGATGGTTTAATTTTCTTAAGTAAATTTTCAATCTCCAAGGCGGATGTGGTCTCAAATGACTCTAGTTTAGCATTCAGCGTGGGTTGGAATGTGCTCTGAGGTGTTGGTAGAGTATGATGATTTGTAAGGGAGCGAGTAAGGTTTGAGATTTTTGTCTTAAAGTAGATGGCTAATTCGTTGGCCTTGCTGAGCGCTAGTTGGTCTGGAATGGACGGGGGCGTTGGTTTGGTGAGAGATGAAACGTAAGAGAATAAAGCTTTCGAGTCGAAGATGAAGTTATGAATTCTTTTTGCATAGAAGTCCTTTTTTGTTTTGTGGATAGCGTTTCTGTAGGTGTTAAGGATGGCTTTGTAGTCCAGTCTGGATGTATGTGAAGGGTTGTTTCTCCAGTTTTGTTCTTTGTTTCGTAGTTTTTGTTTTAGTGCTTTGAGTTCCGGGGTGAACCAAGGTTTTCTGTTGTCTCTTGTTGGTTGGATTATCTTTGAGGAGGTTGGGCAGAGTTGATCAGCTATTTTGTTAGTGATTTTGATCCATGAAGTGGTGGCTGTGTTGGCGTCCGAGAGGTCTATTAGTTTGAGATCTTTGGAGCATTGTTCTTTGAGTAAGTCCAGTGAACATGGTTTCCTGAAATGAATGGTGGTTTTGGAGATGTTTGGGGGTGGTGTGTTCTTCATTTTGAGGGTTGTGTCTATGATCTGATGGTCTGACCAGGGGATTGGCGTGCAGGTGGGATTGGTATAAATGGTCCAGCTATCGTTGATAAAAATGAGGTCTAATGTATGACCTGCTTTGTGAGTGGGTCCACTGATTATTTGTGTGAATCCAATGTGACTGAGGGAGGTAAGGAAGGTTTCGCAATTAGAGGATTGCGGGATGGCGTCCACGTGAATGTTGAAGTCTCCCAGTATGATGGTTGGTTTGTCTGAATTGTAGTGTTTGGCTATCGTCTCTATCAAAGGGGAGGGGTTAGCCTCTAGAGTTCCTGGTGTGGCGTAGATGAGGAATATTTGTAGATGTTGAGATTTGAATATGGAACATTCAAGTTTAGGAGTGGAGTATGATTGTTGTAGGGTTATGCCCAATTGTTTTTTTGCAGCGAGTAGAATTCCTCCTCCTTTCTTTTTTGGTCTAGGTATTGAGAAGATGTCGAATGCTTGTGTAGGTAGTTGGTTTGTTAGGGATATGTCCGTGGGTTTTAACCATGTTTCTGTTATTGCACATATGTCTGGGTTGTTTTCAATGAGGTAATCGTTGAGTAAATGCATTTTTTTGGAAAGTGACTGTGCATTGAATAAGGTTAGAGTGAATAATGAGAGGCCTAGAAGTTGTGTAATGGGAGATGTCATGATGGTGAGGAGTCTTTGTTGTCTGGGTGTCTGAATGGGGTCAGGGGGGGAGTTATTTCTGGGTTTTCTCTTGAGTATGGGGATAGAGTGGTGGTGCATCATTGTATGCTGATTTGCTGTGTTAAGCATAGTGGTGGGTCTGTAACCGGGTAGGTTCAGATTCTGCTAGGATGGATGCTGGAATTTGTGGAAAGGATGCGGGAACTGCAGGAATGGATGCTGGAATTGCTGGATGCTGGAACTGCTGGAATGGATGCTAGACCTGCTGGAATTGCTGGAATGGATGCTGGAACTGCTGGATGCTGGAATGGATGCTGGAACTGCTGGATGCTGGAATGGATGCCGGAACTGCTGGATCTGCTGGAATGGATGCTGGAACTGCTGGATGCTGGAATGGATGCTGGAACTGCTGGATGCTGGAATGGATGCTGGAACTGCTGGATCTGCTGGAATGGATGCTGGAACTGCTGGATGCTGGAATGGATGCTGGAACTGCTGGAATGGATGCTGGAACTGCTGGATGCTGGAATGGATGCCGGAACTGCTGGATCTGCTGGAATGGATGCTGGAACTGTTGGATGCTGGAATGGATGCTGGAACTGCTGGATGCTGGAATGGATGCTGGAACTGCTGGATCTGCTGGAATGGATGCTGGAACTGCTGGATGCTGGAACTGCTGGATGCTGGAATGGATGCTGAAACTGGATGCTGGAATGGATGCTGGAACTGCTGGATGCTGGAATGGATGCTGGATCTGCTGGAATGGATGCTGGATCTGCTGGAATGGATGCTGGAACTGCTGGATCTGCTGGAATGGATGCTGGATCTGCTGGATCTGCTGGAACTGCTGGAACTGCTGGATCTGCTGGAACTGCTGGATCTGCTGGAATGGATGCTGGATCTGCTGGATCTGCTGGAATGGATGCTGGATCTGCTGGAATGGATGCTGGAACTGCTGGATCTGCTGGAATGGATGCTGGAACTGCTGGATCTGCTGGAACTGCTGGATCTGCTGGAATGGATGCTGGATCTGCTGGAATGGATGCTGGAACTGCTGGATCTGCTGGAATGGATGCTGGATCTGCTGGATCTGCTGGAACGGATGCTGGATCTGCTGGAACGGATGCTGGAAGGGTTGGATAGGGTGCTAAATTGTGGCTGGAAAGGATTGGTTGGGATGTTTGAAATGTTTGAAAGGGGTCGATGTGAGATGTCTTTGTCTGGTCTGTTAGGTCCGTTTGTCCAGGAACCGTTGGCCTTAAAATACAATATAGTTTCAACTGTGGGTATGGCTCGTGGTTTCCTCGGGGCTGAGACTAAGGGGCGAGACAAAGGGGCAGGCCCCTTTGTCGCGCTCCTTAGGCGCGCGACGCACGGCGCGCGGCGCCTGGCTGAAGAGGAATTTAAAGCCCCTCTGTGCTGTCTCCTATTGGAGGCTTGGTTCGGCGGGCGGGGCTTCCCTTTTCGGTGTTCTCGGCGCGGATTTTTGAAGTTTAAAAAACTTTTTCCTTACTTCGAGTTTTGCCTCGCTGTCGGCGCTGGGCTTCCTGGGGGGGAGTGATTGTTTTAGGGGGAGTGATTGTTTAGATTGTTTTAGGGGGAGTGATTGTTTAGATCTTGAAAAATGTTAGCTTAACATGATTGCTATAGTAACGAGTAAAATGGTGGTACTTCGGTATCAAGGGCTACCCACCTATCAAGGGTGGGTAGCCCTTGATACCGAAGTACCACCATTTTACTCCATAGGTTAACTGCAAAGATAATACTGCCACGTGCCACAACTTGTCAATGGAGCTCATTCCCTTAGTGTAAATCTTTTTTTTTTTTTTTTTTTAAAGTTTTCAACCTTAGGGCTGACTGTTTCATAAGCTGTGCTCGGTTTGAATTGAGCATAATTGGAAATGGCAAGAAAAAGCGAGAAGAAAATCTGCCATGCTGAGGTCGTATGGTTGATGGGAAACACAAAAGGAACAGTTGTCTTGAGCAGTATCAATATTTAGCAACACAGCAATGTTATGGTAGCATCAGGGCACTTGACAAAAAAAACAAAAAAAAAACTGCAGACTACAGAAAACATGCTGAACCAAACCAGCTGGCCTCAGTCAAGTTCTGTGCAATGTAACATCTTGCTTTTCTTTGTTTATTCTAATTTACTTTTTATTTTATGAATTTCAGTGCCGAAAGTGGTTGTAAGTGAAGGAAGCGACTGTAGGGGAAGAGATTGAGAGAATCCTGCTGTTCTGCTTGTATTGTGTCAAAACGGTCTTTTGCACACTTTGCAGACTGATGAGACCAAGTGAAATGTTTAATGAACCAGGAAATTATTTACACTTGCAGAGCATTTTTTCATGTGAAAAAAATACAAAAGGGCAAACTTAACATTAAAACAAGTTAGGGGGAACCAATATTAGACAACAGAATTTGAGGAACATATGAACACTGTTTCTCAAGCGTATGCCCTCTGGAGATAAAATGGGAGAAAGGTCTTGATGTAGACAAAATGCATAAAAATTGTTAGGTGCCTTCTCTGTTGACAGTTCCCATAGATTAAGGACTAAATTAGTGTAACTGAATCACAACCCCAAAACTTGATCTGCAGTGAATCTGTACTTCCTTGGCATAGATATGTTTCCCTAGGCCACTGATCACATAGCCAAGGGCTAAGACTGTATGTACGTGGGGATGGTGATGAATTATAATGCTCTGTTATGTCCTAATGTTGTTACAGGAAAATCGGTTAGAAGCAGTGTAATCTATGGCCTACACGTTGGCTCTACATCCTTCAGTGATTGTAATTCAGGGTGTCAAAGACTTTAGGACTGGTTAGCTATGGTGATGAACTCTTTCAAAACAGTAGTGTGGCAGGGCCGGAGGGAATAATTGTTATATTCATGAATATTCAAAAATGACAAACCTGAAAATTCCAGCCATAGAATACAATAGTAACTTAACCCTGGAAAAAAATGCATAAAATATAAACCCCACAAATTATAAACTTAAGGGGGCCCTCAAGTCTCACACTGCAAGCATTTTAATCAAAGCCCCAAAGTCCGTATCTATTTTTTTTAAGATTTTTAAATGTATCATGTAAAAGTGAATCCAAAAGTTTAAAAGCTCAAAATCGGGTCATCAATAATGTATGAAATGGGTTTTTTGTATTTAAAGCAATGACATCACAAAAGTCTTGTAAAACATGTGTAGCTAAATAAATGAGAATTCATTCAAAAAGTTTTGTATTTATCTTATATGCAAAATCTTCACAAAGTCTATGAAACCAACGCATAAAGCATGAAGACCAACACAGTTATGTTTTGGCATTGCCACACACCTGCTTCCAAGGCTTCCCTGCTGCTGCTGATTTTCTGAATGGGAACATTCCCCAATTTATTTTTTTATTTATGCATTTCCATTTTACAAACAAGCAATCAACATGGATGAATACAGATCAAAAATAAAATTTACAAAATTAACTTTATCTCACCATCAGTATTCATATCCAGTATTCAAAATAAGAAGTAATACCTCATGAAGTTATAAGTAATAGAGCAATATCTGAGGACAATACTGGGAAATTACCTTCTACCAGATGGACAACTGAAATATGAGTATTACAGACAGGTATCTCTCTATTTAGCCTCTGACTGCACAGCCAGAACCTCTTGGGGGCATGAATCTAAAAAAAACCCTTAACTCAGAGACTTCAAAGAATACAAATTTCTGTTGCTGAAAAACAACTTCATATTTGCAGGGGAATTTTAATAACATTTTTCCACCTTTTACTTCTACTTCTGTTCTTAAATCTAGGAATTTTTTCCTCCTGTCTTGGGACTGCTTGGAAAGATCAGGATACATCCAAATTCTGCCTCCATGGAAGGGAACTATCCTATTTCTCATATATGCTTTAAATACCAGATCTCTATCTATGGCAAATGAAAAAGATACATGCAGTACTGATCTATTTGTAATGACTGTATCTATAGTTGATTCAATTACTCCTGTTAAATTCAAAGAATTTTGCCTTTCACTACTAACTTGTGTGGAAGATCCTTTTGGATTTACGTAGTAAATCTTTGAAATAGTTGGAATTGTAGATTGGAGAATTTTTAAAATTTCCACAAAATACTCTAGCATTTCATATGGGGAAATTAGATCATGTTTTGGGAAATTTATTACTCTAAGATTTAAATATTTAAATTAATTCTCCAAAACTTCTAATTTTTTGTCATAGATGATTTCTGCTCTAGCGAACTTCTGCTGCCATGTCTCTAGTTTATCAAGACGCTTCTCCGTTTGTTGAATCTTAACTTGAGAATTAGACATAGATGTTTCAATATTCTTAAATCGTTGATTAGAGTCTGTTGTTTTTGTAAGATTTATTACTGCAGACTCTAAAGCTTTTATAGCGTCCCAAAGTGTATCCATAGTTATCACAGTTGGGTTTTACTAATTGTAATGAAAGAATCTCAGGGCTTCTTGATTCCAATCCCCCCGTTGTGGCTGGGATTCCTTCTCCTTTTCCTTGTAAATTATCTTGCAATTTCAAAAAATCAGAAGAAATTTGAAAAGGTGGAGGAGGAGTAGTAGGGGCACCAGGACTCAAAGATGTTTCGGTCAGGGAAGGTGGCAACTACTCAATGCCTACACCTCCAGCGACCTGGACCACTGGTTCCATTCCTGCTGTAGGGGCAAAAAAGGCAGGTATCCGAGGTTGGGAGGCCGCTAGTACAGGGGATGATGTTGACATCTCCCTGACTTTGGCCTTCCGCTTAGTATGAGGCATTAATATATGACTAACAGACAAGTTATCTCCTCGCTATTGCCTTTCCAGCCCTAATACTCAGTTCTATTTCAATTCATTACTTCATGAGTGGAGGCTTCTGGGAGAGAACGTTAATTTTTCTTTGTTACTCACTTTTTGAACAATTGAGCACTCTCCGAGATCCTATGGCAATTCAAATGATCTCTCCCAGGCGGTATCAGCCGGACAAAGCCACGCGCACGGCTTCAGCAACGTCGACGCGCCGCAGGGCGTCTGATTTTATCACTCCGGGAAGTCCCGCCTCTGTGACATCAGCGACCAGGAAATAACTCCACGGAACCCAAAGAGCTCAAATTTGTCCGAGGAAATTGAAGAAATCAAAGATGTAAGGTAATAAACCCCTCAGCAGTGCTCCCTCTCACCTCCACCTCCAACATTCCCCAATTTAAACTAACAAGACACATGACAGATGATGTCAGAGCACGTGATCTAGTTCGTCCAATCAGAATATAGGTAAACAAGTTCTTTGTCAAAAGATATAATTACAAAATAGATTCTGTCACGATTCCTCTCCGCAGTCCTTATGGAAAGGGTTATTCTCGCGGCCAACTTCCTTCAGCTGCCACCATCTAGTTCTTAGTCTCTGATGAGATCTTGGTAACCTTTAACTTCCAGACCTTGTTTTCCTTTAAACTTCTTTGAAGGCCTCAGTACTCCAGCTTTACCCCAGAGAAACAGGATGGCTGACTGTCCCCACCCGTTTCCCCGGGTATAAACACAAAAGAATAGTTCAATGAGATTTCAGGTCAGTCTCTTAAATCAAATTCTCAATTAGTCTCTAGCAAGTTTGAAAAACTCCCTCTTTAAACCATGGTACTTGACCGGGGTTTTAACAGCTCATATAAATGCTCTGTTTGGGGGAGTCTGAACAACCCTCCCCTACTCCCCTCTGGTCGTGCATCAAAACATGGCTATCCCTTACCAAGCCAATCCACTACCCTTAGTAACAATGTCATAAAGAAAAAAAAACCTCCTTTTCTTTTCTTGTTCTAGTCACTTACTCTGTTTCCATACTGGATAGAGAAGATTCTTCTGTTAGCCACTCCATGTCAATCTCCTCCTCTGACTCAGAAGAGCAGCTCCTTTCGTACTCCTTCCCCCCACTCGAGCATGCCCTCTTCCTCAACCAGCATTGACTCAGCTGAATCGGATTCATTATCATTTACTTCAGCTGTTGCCTCCACTTCCTTCTGGGCCCTTGCTTCCCTTAACAGCTCAAGGATCCTGGGAGTTGTAGTCTTTATTTTGTACTTGGGTGCCCCCTGTTATTCAACCCTGGTGTTGCTCTTCTTTTCTTAGTAATCTGCTTTTTAAGCCTCTGGTCCGGTTGTATTTCACCATACTCATTACAATTCCCACACCACATCCACATTCAACCCAAGTGGATATCTCTTGTTAGGTTTCAAAATCCATCAAAATTCTTTTTCAGACGAAAGAATTGGCAAAATTTCCAGCTATGCAATAAGGTCTTAATTTATCCTCAAAGCAGTGCCTTAAATCAATACAAAGATACCAAAGGAGCCATCATTTTGAAAGTAGCTATGTGGCTGTGGTGCTCAATTAAGCAAGTTTTACCATGCATTAAGTTTTGCCCACAAAGAGTAAAAGACAAGTGCTCTGTATAACATAGATAGGATTTGAAACAAGCAGTTAGAAACACGTCTCCATATGTAGTTGTGCTTGATTCTAGGATGGACAAATTTATTTCTCTTCTATGAAACTACCCGGTGAGCATTTACTGCATTTTTCATGACCGGAAGGTAAAACATCAAAGGATGTTAAATCCGCAATAATTAGAATGCTTGCAGCATGGAACTTTATAAGAGTTGTATGCTGTTAAGTTTGTTTGAACCACATTTACTAGTGCCTCTTGGCAAATTTAGCATTTTGTTGGGTTTATATTTTGTGAATCTTTTTCACAATTAAGTTACTAGCAAAGTTTTAAAAGCATGCCAAATTCGGACTTAATTTGAGAGTTCTTGTAGCGTTACCCATGATGGGCTAGGCGTCACTGTAACCCTTTGATGAGAATTTCATTGCCTCTCTATCCATCTGTGTATCTGTATACAGCTTGCCTAATAGCTGTACAAATACATTTCCATTTATAAACATTGTTATTTTTATCTATGATGCATCTGGAGAAGAATAAACATGATGCTTTCTCTCCAGATGCATCTTCCCCAAGTTATTTTCTCTCCAGATGGTGGCATAAAGAGAAGGCGAGCCAATCGCTGACTAAACGCCTTGTTTTCGAGCAGCATTGTATAAAATAGCTCATTCCCTGGACTAATGGAAAGCAGGAAAATGAATGCTGCTTGTTTGTCATGGCTTCTGTGACATCACTAGTGACATTTCTGTTCAACTGTGTGAGAAATGGATGCTTACTTGCTAGTTTGGGGATGTGTTCTGTAAGTCATAGGTTACGGTCTCTCTACTGCATATTTACAAAGTCTAAATGGGACATAGTGAGCATGGATTGTGATAATAGAGCATGAGAAACAAACATCACAGGGTATGTTACTGTGGCTATTGCAACAGCAAACTTGTGTGTCCTTGAAACACAAGAGATAATATATCAGAATGAGAGGTTGTGGATATATTTTCCCTCTCCCTAAGAGCTTACAGCAGATGGAGAAACTAGTAGTCTGTCAGGACACTAAAGACCCTAGTAGGCAAGTGAGTTTGACAGAAAAGAATATAGAGAGCAAAACCAGAAGAGTGGTGGTGAAGCAAGAACCTTTGGAACTCGTTTAGGTAGAAAACGTCATGGAAGATCTTGAAAGAGGCCTTGATGTAAGAAATATGAATCATTTGGTTTGCAAAGGGAGGAGAGCAAGTTAAGAGTGAAGGTTTGGGAATAATGGATGATATGAAGGGAAAGTTAGCAGAACACAAATGTAAGGAGGAATGGAGAAGAATGACTTTGAGATGGAAGATAATGTTGAGCAAGTACAAGAACTTGGAGAAGATGGAGAATAATGGTCCAGATGTCTACATTCTGGATGGATGAGCGTGAAGAGAGCTGTGGAGTCCTGATGAGATGAAGTTGACATAATTGGCAATAGAGATCCCTGGGGATAGGGAATATTTTTACAAAGGGTGGATTGCAAGCAAGACACTTCTACGGTATAATTATACATCCAACCAGATGTAAAAAAAATCATGGCTCAAGCTTTGCCGTGACCAGAGCCTGAAGAATGCAGAGGTGCATATAGAGAGAATTAACCTGTAGAAAAAAACAAAATAATGACTTTTACTTTCCATTGAAAAATGTTTGCTTGAAATTATAGAGTAACAAAAAAAAAAAAAAAGTTTCTTCATAGAAAGGGTGGTTGATACATGGAACAACCTCTCCGTGGAGATGCTGGAGGCAAACACAGTATTAGAATTCATGAAAGCCTGGGATAAGCTTAAAGGATTCTTCCTTTGCAGAGAAGTAAAGGAAAAACTCTACTAGAGATCAACTGTGGTGTATGACCTCGAACGCCACAAACAGGTCTGGTTTTCAGGATATCCAAAATGAATATGCATGAGAGAGCCCGGCATGCACTGCCTCCATTGTATACGAATGTGTGTCAGACACATTCATGGTGGATGTCCTGAAAACCAGACCTGTTTGTGGCCCTCAAGGAGCGGAGTTACCTACCCCTGGTCTATCTCAGCATTTGGGCAGAGTAAATAGGTCTTACAGTCCTCATTTTCCATCATCATTTTTATGCATCTATGTTCCTATGTTTTTTTTACTTTCCTGACTTTTGCTAGCATGAAATTTTGCCAGTTACTGTTGAATATGCTAATTTGCTGTGGGAATACATCTGTTGCAATAATTGATCTCTTAGGTTTAAAACTGTCCTTCAGAATAGTGTAACTCTTGAAAAAAGCAGGCTGTTGAATGCAAGTAGACCACATGATATGGCAAGGTGAATCAGAAGAAGCAGAATTAATTAATCCTTAAAGACATAGACTAGGCCACCCTGCCCTTTCCAGTTTAGGATGATACTACAAAATTAATTCCACAACATTTCTCCCCAGGGAGTTGAAGCTAAAATAAAGGAAATAATTATTTTGTATTCAATTCACCAAAAGTCAGGATTTAGGACAATGTTTAGCCTCGCTTACATAGAAAAAGTGAGGAGTTTTTTGGTTTTTTTTTTATAGAGAACTGTTAATATCTTGTAAAGGCAGAATGAATATATTAAAAAAATATAAACTCACGCCATTTAAAAAGAAATTGATATGCTGAAGCATGGAGGACTGGCTAATGGCAGCCACGTTTCTTCTCATTCTCTTGAAGGAGCCATGAACCACGCGCACTAAGCAAAACTCTTCCAAATTTGGTGTGGAATTTAGGACACTGCATCCACATGTCTCCTACAGGGGTGGTGAAAGCAGGCCTAGCAGCAGTGCCACGCACATGTAACCAAAACACACGTTGATCTTACTCAGATTCAAGTAATGCACAAAGTCAAATGACATCTATTTAAGATTTTTGTCGGCAGCCCTTTGTAGAAACTGTGTATCCCATCGTCTTATTCAGCTGTGCCGGCCCTTTAAAATCCTCTGCAGAGTCACTCTTGTCACATAGAAGGCTCCTGTGCTGTGCCTACCATGATTTTCATCATTACCTGACTATGAAGATGACTGCAACAGAATCCGCCAAACTGATAATCCAGGTGCCCTCCCCTCATCTGTTTAGTGCTGCAGGATGAATCTTGGCTACAGAAAAGGTACCCTGTCACTTGTTATATTTGATCTTCTATTACCATGTTTGTCTGTTTCTATTCAGGGAGAGAGAGTATTTGGTTTTGTATAGTTGATCTACCCTCTTTGTTTTAACAGGCAGGACTTGGGGTTTGGGGGTGGGGGGGGGGGGGGGAGGAGAGGAGAAGGGATGGCGGGGAGGAGTCAGCACATGGTCCTGAAACAGGCTTTTCTTTGGCAAAGGTTATAAGGGGCATCAGTGGGATGGGGTGGGTATTTGCTTCCTTCAAAATCAAGTGCCTTAGGCAGTTGCCTATGTTTGCTCATTTTACAAAATTTCAAAATCTCAAATTGCAAGGCGTGACACTTCACCTTTTTTTTTTTTGTAAAAATACAACTGTACAGGTGAGCAAAACAAACACGACACATACAATTACAAAGTATTAAATGATAAAATAATACAAAAATAATAGCACATATATAATAGCAGAAGAATCCCATATAAAATCAATTGGTTCATAGGCATCAGAAATTTGGCTGACAACACTGGAAGTTTGACAACCTATGTTGTGATATCCTTGGCCAGCCCCAGACCATTTGATATGGTTCCAATGGCTGTAAACCACAACAAAGGTAGAAAGAGCAGCTATGTGTCCAAAATAAAAGAACCAAAAATGGTGCCAAAGAGAAATGCCACAGTGCCCTCTGCCATAGTCTCAGAGGGCTCCTGTCGGCACTGTTTGCTGCGTTTTGGATGCATTGTTGCAGAGTTTTGCACAGGCAGGCCTTTGCTTCGGGATTGTGCTTATGAGTTCTTGCAGACAAGAGCCCCCCGGGACTACGGCAGAGAATACGGTGGCTTCCCCCCCCCCCCCCCCCACTTTTCGATCTTTCAATTTCAGTTGTTTCAAGCCTCCAGTGTTGACAGTTTCTGATATCTATGGGCTAATTGATTTTATATGGGGTTTTCCCCTATTATATTTGTATTATTGCCTTTGTCTTCTTTTGTTGCTGTTTTTTCTGGTTTGTGAAAAGAATTTTGAGTACGTGCCAATATTTTGCTGAAACATGTGGCCATGTTGGATATATTTTAATGCCTTTATTATTCATAGAAACATAGAAATGACGGCAGAAAAGGACCAGATGGTCCATCCAGTCTGCCCAATATGCTTATGGTAGCATCTGTTGCACTTTGCAGGTTACCCCTTGCTTATCAGTTTCCCAGACCGTAAAAGTCAGGGCCCTCCCTCGTTGGTTGCTGTTTGAATCCAATTCCTCGTTACCCCTTGCTATTGAAGCAGAGAGCACTGTTGAATTGCATCAAAAGTATCAGGCTTATTGGTTAAGGATGATAACTGCCGCACCAGCAAGTTACCCCTTGCTTATTTTTTTTAATGTATCTCATGTTTTTTTTCCATTATGTACAGCTGTAATTCTCACAATAAAGTTGTGTGACGTCTCACAATTTGAGACTTTTACATTTGTAGTTTGGTCATTTCACCTCTGCTCTTCACTTATTAATATTGTTGTCCTTAGAGGCACAGAAAAAAAAAAAAAGGCGAACTGTTGCCCGTGCTTGCTTGCATCAAGGACCTGCCTGTACTGTTAGCTTTCGCTTACGGGTGAAAGTGGTACCGTATGTGCATAACTTAGATATAAGGTGTCAGATGTCTTTTTTTTTTTTTCTTGTTATATTTTTCTAGACGGATGTCCGAGAGGCCAGGATCCATTTCCTTGTCCAGGGGAACTGTTTGATGCCCTGCTTCTTGAAAAGTGGCCCCGGTTATTTGTTACGGGATGGTTCAGATTACCTTTCATTGGGGGGGGGGGGGGGGCAGAGGAGGACTGATTTGTATAGGACTTGGTTGTTTAGTGTGTGTCTGTTTTATGGTGGTTTGAGTAGGGAGTGATGTTTCTATTCTGCCATTCAGCACACAGGATGGGTTAATAGCTTTGCATTCTCACTTTGCTATATGGTTGGATTTATTTGGTTTCTGTGTCCAGACTATTATTTCTGATGTTTTTCTCTTACTATATTCTACCTCAGACACTCCCTTTGGCTGTCTTTTTCACTGGAGTTAAAGATGCACATTGGAGAAATGTAGGAGCAGCAAAAGGGGCTGAGAAACCCCAAACCCTTAGCAGCAGCAGCAGGACTGTCGGAAGAGGCATGGAGAACTCCAGTAACATCCCACACCCGTTGCCATCCTTTCTGCCTGTCGCAGTGTCAATGTGCTGCTGAGATTTTGATTTTGTTTCCGTTATGTAAATTCATAGTTGTATGGCTGTTATGTTTTTAGTGTATGATACAGTTCCTCTGTGAAATGTTTTGTGTTGTGATATGTGTGACCTTAGAAATCAGTGTGTGAATTTGTAAGAGGAGGCATTGTGTATGGGTGTGAAGGAGGGGTATGAGTGAAATGTGCTTGGTAGAATGTATGATCGAGCTATGAGTAGCTCGCTAGTGTGGGGTGACTCCTGGTATAGCTCTGTAGTCCCAAGCAGGTCAATACAGGAAAGTGCGGCCGCGGTTACCCTGCTTCTAACCCGCTTTCTACTCACTTTTCGGCCGCGTTAGTCCAACCCGCGATACACTCTCCCCTTTAACCCATTCTTACCGCCTCTTTAAATCACCGGGTAACCCCTTCCGCCCGCAGCATGTATATTAGATGTAAACGATCGAATTGGCTATTCCCTCCCATACAGTAACGCGCACCCCGACTATCGCTTTTTTAACCTGCAGTTTTGCTGCGCGTTTAACCTGCTAATTTACCGCCTACCCCTACCCCTGCATTAGAGGCAGGGGGTAAGGGTAGACGGCAAACTTTCCCCAAAAGGAAACCTAAAAACCTAAAATCCCCTCCTCCCGAAGCAACTCGACATGTACCAACTTACCTTTTGTTGCTTTTTCAGCCCTTTCAGCCTTCTCTGCCGTCTTCCGGAGGGGGCAGCCGGCGGCAAAAGCGGCTTCCATTGGTCCCCCGCGCAGGTCCCAGTTCTCCTGGCTCTCAATGATGTTACAGCAGGTACTCCGCGGCGCGGATCGGGCTCTCGGCTCCAATGGCTAGAGCCAGCGAAGCGCCTGACGTAACGGGGCAAGCAAAGCGTACTTTCATTGGCTTGAGCGCCCAAATTGACGGGCGCTCAAGCCAATGAAAGCACATGGACGGACGGGCGTGACGCACGCCGTGACATCATGCCCGCCCGTCCATGTGCTTTCGTTGGCTTGAGCGCCCGTCAATTTGGGCGCTCAAGCCAATGAAAGTACGCTTCGCTTTGCTCGCCCCGTTACGTCAGGCGCTTCGCTGGCTCTAGCCATTGGAGCCGAGAGCCCGAACCGCGCCGCGGAGTACCTGCTTGGAACATCATCGAGAGCCAGGAGAACCGGGACCTGCGCGGGGGACCAATGGAAGCCGCTTTCGCCGGCTGCCCCCTGGGAGGCAAGGGAGCCGTGGTCCATCTCCGGAGGAGGGCTGCAAGAAAAGTAAGTCGCTTCGTTGCTTTACACTTTACACTTTACATGTCGTTTCACCAGTCCTCTCTCCCCCCCTCCCTGCGCCTTGCTTCGGGAGGAGGGGAGAGAGGACTGGCAATCCCGAGCGTAGGAGAACTGTCCACTTCCTGGTACCTGTCATTTCAAATGACATTTGAAATGACAGATACCAGCGTGTCCGTGAAGCGTTAGGCCAGCGCACCCAGGATACTGGATAGCGCTCTATACAGTAAAATGGGTTGCGTGGGCCTAACGCGTCACGGACGCTTCTTGGACGCGGCTTGCATTTGCAAGCTATTTAAATACAGTATCGAGCGGTAGGTGAGCCGGACTGTGCGTGCGGCAACTGCGGGTGCGCCCAGCAGTAACGCAGCTCTTCCTACCGCTCCTTACTGTATCGGCCTGATAGTAAGTGCATATCATCTGATGGCCTTCCTTTCCTAGGAATACGTAGTTACGTGGATGTGTGCTAATGTGTTTGAGAGGATGAGGTGAATATGTGAGAAAAGGTTTCAATGAATCCAGAAGGTGAGTGGTATGTAATCGTGAGTGTGTGTGTGTTTACAAAAGGACACACAGATGTGAATGTAAAGAAAATGAGGTTATAAGAGGATAAGAGAGATGCATATTGGAGAGGAGACTCTAGCCCTTGAGAAATACCAAAGTGGTTTTCAAAATGCTGCTGCCATCAACCACGGTATATTTCCATGGGAGGCTAATCCAGTTTTCAAAAATAGTGGAAAGCAGGCTATTAAAGAAATTCTTATGTGCGGTATCTAGTAGAATAAAAGAGGGAGAAAGTTTTCTTTTTGTACTTCTTAGCTTTCTACTTTTTCCAAAGTGTAAGTTTAAAAAGATGTCTGTGCATCTCTACCGAGTGGAGGGCTTTTAATGTGGTGGTTCTCCTCCCTACACGATTCAAATGCTTTTTTTTTTGGAGTGGGGGGGGGGGGGGGCGAGTAGGGAAAGCCGTGATGAATATCTTTATTTTTATTTCTTTGTTTGGGAGGGAGGGGCAGTTAAATATTTGCTTTTACAGTAGTTTCAGTTGGACTTTTTTTTTCTCATATTTGCCCCACAAGCCCAAAATGAATTTGGGTGAACTCCCTACTTGGCTGTAGGCGTGCACTGTATATCTTTGCAGGTGAAAGCCTGTAGCTGCAGGCCTTCAGTTCCACCCAGCTTTAAAATGTCATGGTTGTTTCCTTGTTCGCAATCAGTACGTTAATTGTACACTAGCATTATATGGTAAGTGTGGCACTTACCTCTGGCAGAAGCTACAGTGGAAGATTTCTGTCTTGCATAGCAGCACTCTTACTGCACAAGAGGCACAAATGACAGCAAAGTTACATTTCAAAAGGCATCCAAAGCAGGATAATGCATTGAAAACTAGATGTCAGTCTGTTCCTTTGTCACTTAAACATGAACCTTTCAACTCAAAACAGCTTGAAGTGTTTGTCTTGTTTGTCTAGATTTTCTAATTAAATGCTACAGCTCTGCAAGGGTTGAGTGTTGCAGTAATAGCACAACGTTATCTAGTTCTTCATAGTAGCGGGCTGATCCCAGCTGTAGCATCCATGGCTCATGATCCATGAAGCCCTCTATCCCCTTCCGAGTAGTAACCCACAAATTCTGTGAGTTGTCTCCAATCTGGACGCTGTGGTGTGGTGATCATGTGATGTGTTGAGGGGGGGTCCCCTTGGAGTCTCTTCTTAATTTATGGCAGCTCAGGGGATCAGATGTACGAAGGACTTTCTCTCATTTTGCATCTGTAGGAAACATTGCTTAGTACCATCTGGACCAATTCAAAAGGGCCTGGGAGAGAAACTGAGGACCCCTAGTGGCTGAAAGATGGTAATGAAGAAATGGAGCAGCCTGTGATAACTTTTGGTATAATATTTCTGCATGGGGGTAACCTGTTCAGAGCGGCAGTTACAACCCTAAACAACTTGCTGGTCAGCTTATTTGCGTGTATACTGTTTAAAAGTACTTTATGTCAGTTTGCCGATTCCTCTGCCAGTTCACCAGTCCTTTTTCAATTCACCTAGACCTTCTAGCCCTTCATCCTGAACCCGCACCAGTTCAGCCAGACTGCCAACCCCAAAATTGCAGACAACAGAGAAGTTTGATTTCAGTTGTGCTAATGTAATGGGACGTATGTCCCATTCTCTAAGCCAGCCTGGAGGAAGGCTCTAAAGGAATTGGGGTATAACCAGGCCTGGGGCAGGGGCCTCTGACAATGCCCAGAGAGCCCAGGGAAGCAGCAGAGCAGAAAGTCACGAGAACCTGAACTTGGGTGCTAACCTAATCAGGGGGAGGAGGAGCCACAAGAAGGACAAGGTTTGGAAAAGCAGACAGTGGAAGGAGGAGGGAGGAACTGAGCAAGGCTGCTCCACTTCCAAAGCTGTGCTGGTGGACGATTCGTGGGGTCCTGTGGTGCAATGGAGCAGTGTTTATGACCTAGAACTGTGGCGCTGTTCTAGGATACTGCAGTGCGAATCTGCCTTTGAGAAGTCCGGCTATGAAAGTGAACCAAGGTACAGAGATGGAGCCTTACAGCTAGTCAATTAGCAGTGTAAAATTGTGTGAATAAATTAGATAATTTATATGCGGATATCTCTAATAAATTAGTAACTTTCATGGGTACTTCTTGACTCTGGCCCAAGAAGCCACTAAACTGCCCCTATTTTGCACTGGTAAATGTGTGCGCAAAACCGAAAATATGCAGATACTTTCAATGTTTATAAAATAGCATGTACAGGAATAAAGGCTGCTTACATGTGTGTATGCATAACCCCTTTGAAAATCCAAAACCTATGCAGCTAGTTTTCTCTTTCCCGCCCCAAGAGCGCTTTCACTATAATACGGGTAAAAGTACACAGGTTGTGAAACTATGTGCTTGCTTTTATCCCCCTACAGGATGGGAAATTTTTAAACGGCCAATTTATGTGGGTCAGATGATTTTTATTCACTTAATAGAAACATAGAAATGACGGCAGAAGAAGACCGAATGGCCCATCCAGTCTGCCCAGCAAGCCTCACACATTTTTTCTCTCATTCCTGTCTGTTACTCTTAGCTCCTTGTTCTATTCCCCTTCCACCCCCACCATTAATGTAGAGAGCAGTGATGGAGCTGCATGCAAGTGAAATATCTAGCTTGATTAGTTAGGGGTAGTAGGGGCAGTAACCGCCGCGATAAGCAAGCTACACCCATGCTTATTTGTTTTACCTAGACTATGTTGTACAGCTCTTGTTGGTTTTTTTTTTCTTCTCCCCTGCTGTAGAAGCAGAGAGCCATGCTGGATATGCATTGAAAGTGAAGTATCAGGCACATTTGGTTGGGGTAGTAACCGCCGTAACAAGCCAGCTACTCCTCGCTTTGTGATTGCGAATCCTTTTTTTTCTTCACCCCTGTCGTTGAAGCTATGCAGGATATGCGTGAAGCATCAGTTTTTTGTTTTTGTTTTGTTTTTTCCCCCTGCCGTTGAAGCAGAGAGCTATGCTGGAAATGCGTGATGTATCAGTCTTTCTCCCATGCCGATGCAGCAGAGAACCATGCTGGATATGCATGGAAAGTGAAGTATCAGGCACATTTGGTTTGGGGTAGTAACTGCCGTAACAAGCCAGCTACTCCCCGCGTTTTGAGTGCGAACCCTTTTTCTTCTCCTTTGCCGTTGTAGCAGAGAGCTCTGCTGGATGTGTGAAGTATCAGTTATTCTTCTCCCCTGTCATTGAAGCAGAGAGCTATGCTGTATATGCATTGAAAGTGAAGTATCAGGCATATTTGGTTTGGGGTAGTAACCGCCGTAACAAGCCAGCTACTCCCCTCTTTATGAGTGCAAATCCTTTTTTCCATTACCTCTTGCTGTTGAAGCTTAGAGCGATGTAGGAGTCACAGTAAGCATGTGTATGTTTATTTAATAAGGGTATTGTGTCAATAGCCATCATTCTGGCGAGTCACCCACTCTTCATTGGTGGCCTCTTGACTTTATGGATCCGCAGTGTTTATCCCACGCCCCTTTGAAGTCTTTCACAGTTCTGGTCTTCACTTAGAAACTGGTCTTCCCTTAGAAAACTGGTCTTCCCTTAGAAAACTGCCCTCCCTAGAGGAAATTTTCAAACTGTCCACACTGGGACAAACAGAGTGAGGACATTTTAACCATGGGCTTTACATCAGTGCTCAAAACAAAATCAGGGGCGGTTTTATGATGCAGGGTGAGGTGGTCACCTCAAGCGGCAAAATTATGGAGAGGCAAAAAATGCCCCCCCCCCCAAACACTCCAGCGGCTGCCTCACCTTGCCACCAAAATTTACTGATATACCCGTGGGGTTCCCAACTCCTGCAGGCCAGAAAAAGAACCTCACAGTGGCTCAGGAAAATGAGGCGCCCATGAGGTAAAAAAAAGAAAAGTCCCCAAGGGCTCTCAGCGCGCGCCACCAGAGCAGTCCAATCCACTGGCAGCAAAGAAGGGAAGAGGCCCAGCAGGTGGGCAGCAGCCAAAGATTGGAGAAGGCCAGGTTGACAGTAGGTGGGGGGCCAAATCCGTCAGCGGCGAAAAATGAAGGAAGCCAACCTGCCAGCAGCTGGCGTATGTGGAAACTCTCTGGATTTGACCCAGAGACTCCAGAATTCCAAAGGAATTGCCGGGTCTGTGGGTCAAAACTTCGGGTTTGAGAGTTGCTGCTGCTCCAAGCTCTTGCACGGGCCTGGATGAGGAAGTCAGCTGGGCCCACACGTGTGGAAAGAAGGCGGAGCTTCGGGCCCATGCCAGAAGGAGCAAGGGGAGGATCAGAGAAATGCATCGGTGGGCCCTTGCCTGAAGAAGGAGCAGGGGGCATATTAAGGCACGCTGAGCTGGAAGCTACGGTGTGGCAGGAAGATAGAGCAGTCCTGTAGGCCATGCAAGAGAGATGTGAAAGTTATTGTGTAATTGTTTGGACATATTTGTATAAGGGAGTAAGTGTGTAAATGTGTATGTGGAAGTTTTAGAGAGTGAGTTAAATGGGTTTCTGTGGGTGGAAAAGAGAAGCATGAGTGGGCATGTGCGTGACAGCATGTATGTGTGTGTGTGTTTGTTAGTGTGTGCCCTGTCCTCCCCAGTTCCCTTGCCTCCCTCTCTCTAAGCCACAACAATCTCAGGGTGACTACAAATCAAAAGTTCCCAGGTATGCCGGCAGGCTGCCAGTGGAGTCCACCCTGCCACTGGCGAAAAATGGAGGCAGCCCAGTGGCTACCTGCAGCAGAAGACAAGGAGGCCACCAGCTGCCTGCTGCGCTCAGCTAAAAGGTTAAATGTGTGTGAGAGCATACATATGACAGCATCTATGTATGTGTGTGAAAGATTGTGTGAGCATGCATATTTGTGAAAGCATCTATGTGTGAGAGCAGGCGGATGTGTGTAAGCATCTGTGAGTGAAAGCATGAGAGCTTCTGTGTGTGTGTGAGAGAGAATGAACATGGATATACAAGAGGAGGGAAATCCCCATTCTTTCCCCCCCGCACTAATCCAAGGCAATTTCAGGATGACTGGAAATCAAAAGTTCCCAGGTAAAGTGGGGATTTTTAAAATCTCAATTATTGGGTTTTATTTGATGTATTTTCTATTTTTAAATATTTTATTGATGTTTGGGAAATTTTGTATAACTTTTGTATGAGTTTTTAATAGGTGTTCTATTCATCATCTGTTTTTTGCACATGGACGCGCCGATTTTATAACATGCGTGCGTCGATGTGATAGGGCCTTTCCCCAGTTCCCTCCCAGTCCGCTCCAAAAAAGAGTGGACTGGGAGGGAACTTCCTGAACCCCCTGGCTAACCTGCCTCCTTTTTCCCCTGTTTCCCCTGACCCCTAAAACCTCTCAGTCTAACTTAGTTTTTTTTTGTTTGTGTACTTACCTGCTCTCTGGTAGTAGGTTGTGCTGTCCCGCCCTGCTGAGACTCCGCCCTAGCCCTTTTTTTGTCAAGCTGATCTTTGGCGCGTACCAGGATATACACGCATGGCCGCGGCCCTTTGAAAATACGTGTGGCGCATGGCCCGGCCACACACACATCTCCTGGTTTTAACGTGCGCTGGCCTTTTAACATTAGGCCGTAAAAGGGTAATTTTAAATGGAGTTACACATGTAAATGTAAGATAGCATCATAGCAATTTTAAAAAAGCCAATTATGCACATAGGGCCTTATTTTAAAAAGCATTTGTTCTCTTAAAATTGGATTTTTGCATGTAAATGAATTTTACCCCTGTAAGTGGGCATTTGAAATTTTTTTACAATATATACCACTGAATGATTCATAGGATTTACCCTCGTAAATGCATTTTATGCAGGTAAATGGCTTTTTAAAATTGCTACAATAGTATTACATTTACATGTGTAAATCCTTTGAATATTTACCTGACAATGTGTACTTACACATGAATATCCTATGGACAACTCAATGGCATATATTGTAGCAATTTTCTAAAGACCACTTCCACAGGTAAAGTGTATTTACACATGTAAAACCCAATTTTAAGCATGTAAATGCTTTTTAAAATTACCCTCTTAAATTTGCTAACTTATCTGTGTAATTTTATGCCAGTTAACTTGTGTAAGCAAGCACTCAAAACAGTAACAGCCCTACCTAAGAAAATGCAACACTACAAATATTACACCAGATCCTAAAACACCTCCTATTAGGAAAACAGACCAAACCAGGTTTGTGGGGAGAATGTGATGTGAGTTTGGTAGTCTGCAAGAGAGCTGTGAAGAGCATGCAGATCCAAATGAAGATCTGCATGGAAAGATGCCACCTTGTATTACTTTGGCTTTATATATTCCTACTCATCAGCTTTGCTCACAGGGGTAGTTTCCTGGAAATTCCTTCTTTTCATCTCATTAGATTGTGGGAAATGGGGGTTGCTCTTGAGCACCGAGGAAAATGACAGTTTGATCTCTGAGCTCCTCGCAACTCCTCTTATTTGGAAGATCATGGTTGTCCATCTTGTTCAAAATCTCTTAAATTACCTTTTTCACTGATTCAAGAATGTCCAGCTCCAAGGCTGGGAAAATAGAAGCAGCCTTTGTGATAGTGATGGGCACCAAATGCACTAAACATGATCCTTCAACACCAGAGAAACAAACACAGGCCAAACTACCAATATAGAAACATAGAAACATAGAAATGACGGCAGAAGAAGACCGAATGGCCCATCCAGTCTGCCCAGCAAGCCTCACACATTTTTTCTCTCATTCTTATCTGTTACTCTTAGCTCCTTGTTCTATTTCCCTTCCACCCCCACCATTAATGTAGAGAGCAGTGATGGAGCTGCATGCAAGTGAAATATCTAGCTTGATTAGTTAGGGGTAGTAGGGGCAGTAACCGCCACGATAAGCAAGCTACACCCATGCTTATTTGTTTTACCTAGACTATGTTGTACAGCTCTTGTTGGTTTTTTTTTACTTCTCCCCTGCTGTAGAAGCAGAGAGCCATGCTGGATATGCATTGAAAGTGAAGTATCAGGCACATTTGGTTTGGGGTAGTAACCGCCGTAACAAGCCAGCTACTCCTCGCTTTGTGATTGCGAATCCTTTTTTTCTTCACCCCTGTCGTTGAAGCTATGCAGGATATGCGTGAAGCATCAGTTTTTTGTTTTTGTTTTTTTTTTCCCCCTGCCGTTGTTTGTTGTTTGTTTGTTTGTTAATTTTTTTTTTCCCCTGCCGTTGAAGCAGAGAGCTATGCTGGAAATGCGTGATGTATCAGTCTTTCTCCCATGCCGATGCAGCAGAGAACCATGCTGGATATGCATGGAAAGTGAAGTATCAGGCACATTTGGTTTGGGGTAGTAACCGCCATAACAAGCCAGCTACTCCCCGCGTTTTGAGTGCGAACCCTTTTTCTTCTCCCTTGCCGTTGTAGCAGAGAGCTCTGCTGGATGTGTGAAGTATCAGTTATTCTTCTCCCCTGTCATTGAAGCAGAGAGCTATGCTGTATATGCATTGAAAGTGAAGTATCAGGCATATTTGGTTTGGGGTAGTAACCGCCGTAACAAGCCAGCTACTCCCCTCTTTGTGAGTGCAAATCCTTTTTTCCATTACCTCTTGCTGTTGAAGCTTAGAGCGATGTAGGAGTCACAGTAAGCATGTGTATGTTTATTTAATAAGGGTATTGTGTCAATAGCCATCATTCTGGCGAGTCACCCACTCTTCATTGGCGGCCTCTTGACTTTATGGATCCGCAGTGTTTATCCCACGCCCCTTTGAAGTCTTTCACAGTTCTGGTCTTCACCACTTCCTCCGGAAGGGCATTCCAGGCATCCACCACCCTCTCCGTGAAGAAATACTTCCTGACATTGGTTCTGAATCTTCCTCCCTGGAGCCTCAAATCATGACCCCTGGTTCTGCTGATTATTTTCCTACGGAAGAGGTTTGTCGTTGTTTTTGGATCATTAAAACCTTTCAAGTATCTGAAAGTCTGTATCATATCACCTCTGCTCCTCCTCTCCTCCAGGGTGTACATATTTAGATTCTTCAATCTCTCCTCGTACGTCATCCTATGAAGATCCTCCACCTTCCTGGTCGCCCTTCTCTGTACCGCTTCCATCTTGTCTTTGTCTTTTTGTAGATACGGTCTCCAGAACTGAACACAGTACTCCAGGTGAGGCCTCACCAAGGACCTGTACAAGGGAATAATCACTTCCCTTTTCTTACTCGATATTCCTCTCTCTATGCAGCCCAGCATTCTTCTGGCTTTTGCTATCGCCTTGTCGCATTGTTTTGCTGTCTTCACATCATTAGACACTATCACCCCAAGGTCCCTCTCCTGCTCCGTGCACATCAGCCTTTCCCCCCCCCATCGAGTACAGTTCATTCGGATTTCCACTCCCCATATGCATGACTTTGCACTTCTTGGCATTGAATCTCAGCTGCCATATCTTCGACCACTCTTCCAGTTTCCTTAGATCCCGTCTCATTCTCTCCACTCCTTCCGGCGTGTCCACTCTGTTGCAGATCTTAGTGTCATCCGCAAAAAGACAAACCTTACCTTCTATCCCGTCCGCAATGTCGCTCACAAAGATATTGAACAGGACCGGTCCCAACACCGATCCTTGCGGCACACCACTTAAAACCGCTCTCTCTTCAGAGAAGGCTCCATTTACCATCACACATTGTTTTCTGTCCGTCAACCAATTTGCAATCCAGGTCACCACCTCGGCACTCACTCCCAAGCTTCTCGCTGAGCTCCACCATCTTAAAGAAATGCTCAAGCTCAACACAGAGACCACTTACAGAATTAAAATAGAGCTTATTGACTTGACATGCAGCGTTGCGGCTTTTCAACCTCGATTCAAGGCCTAGAACACTGAATGAATCTGTGCAAGGATGCTATCACAGAACTGCATGCAACATCAACAAAGATGGCTGCACTATAATGAGGTATTGAGGATCTTTCTAATCTTACCAGGAGGAACAACGTGCAACTCCTTGGGATCCCTTAAGGTAGGGAAGAGTCCTAAAGGCTTCCTTTTCTATGTCAGCTAATCCCTGCCTGCTTAAATCTGACTTTTGATCTTCTGCTAGAAATTGAATGAGTGCATTGTCTCCTCCAGACTGCCCTGTCAACCTAAATATCCTCAGCCCATTATTTTAAAGGTCTTGAGATCAAGTTTTGACTTTCCTATCCATCACTAAAGCTAACTCACTGATCCAATACGATTTGATAAAACTCATTTTTATTCTGGATTTGGCAAAGACAATGACAAATTGTAAGAAGTTATTTTTAGCGATGCATCCTCAGTTCAGAGCCGTTGGTGCCAAATATGGCTTAATCCATCTGGCCCGAATGAGAAGTTGCTGATAATAATTCCATGAGCATTTTTGACTCTCCAGATGACCTGCAGTAATATTTGGATACATTGAAGATCTCTCTCACTATGGACACCTGAATCTGGATGGTTCCATCTGTTGTGTCTGTACTTTTCAGATGTTGCTTTATTTTTGGCTTTCCATTTCTTCTGGCTGTTTGTCACTGACTGCCACATTGCTAGAAAAGTTCTGCTTGTATAGCGATAGCAGATACTTATTTGAATCATACAAGACCTGGATAATTTCAATATTTGAATAATGTAAATTTTTTATGAATATGCTGTTTATTAGTTTCTTAGTAACTTACTGATAACTTCATTTCTGTTATCTTCTAAACAGCCTTCCTAGTGATAGGCTTGCAAACATATCTTTGTTACTGCTGGAGTTCGTAGCTGCCTATTCCTTGGACCACAAAACCTTACTTAACTCCCCTATTTGTGGGGTGGTTGGTGCAGTATGTTTCCTTTATTCTGTGCCTTTTCTATTGTATTATGGGTTTTTTTGGGGGTTTTTAAAAATGTTTTTTAATGGTACAATACTACTTTCGGATTGATCAGTAGTACCTTTGAATTTCCTAGATGTAGTCAATCTACCTAGCATGTGACTACAAGGTTCAGAGCATATTCTGGTTTATAATATACAGTGGGCCCTCGGGTTACGAACAGCTCTGTTTACGACCAACTTGGGTTACGACCAACATTCAAGGTTTCGGGTTACAAACAAATTTTGAGTTATGGGAGGCCCACCTAGTAACTCGAGGTGAGGTTTAGGTGACGTTTAGGTGTTAGTGTAGGGGTTAGGGGCCACTTTCACATTCAGACTGTGGCATACAAACAGAACAGTGCTCTCTTGTGAAGATTTGATGACCTTTGGAGTGAGGAAACTCACCCAAAGATGAGATTTGTGCAATGCTCTCTCAACCGAGCTTGATGTTACCCAGGTAGATAGTCCATATGCAGATATCATAAAAGAACTGGTGGAGGAGGTGAAATTGTTGTTTCTGGTAGGCTAAGCACATTTTATAACCTTTTGGTGAGTACACTAGGGAAGTATTGGCGTTTCTGGTAATTAATGACCTTATACAACCATTTTTTATTATAGAAATGGTTAGGTAAGGGGTGCTTTTTGGAGGTTCGGAACACATTATTGGGTTTCCCATTATTTCCTATGGAAAAAATAGTCTTGACTTACAACCAGCCCTCTGGAACCAATTGAGTTTGTAAGTCAAGGGACCACTGTATATTCATTATGACCACTGATCTTAAAGTTTTTTTCTCATTATAAATGGTTTAAACCACTGTATCAATCGTAAAAAGGTATCTTACATAAAATGTCTCCACCCTAACTAGGTATTTCTATGAGAAACCCATTTATCCTATACAGATCTCTTAAAATTAAAAGGGACTGGGTAGGTCATGCTCTTTTTGCTCTGGCTTATCTTAAAAAAAAATGGAGTTGCCATTCTAATTCATTAGTCTTTCCCATTTTTTAACAAGAGGATGATAAGGAAGGAAGATGGATCACAGCGGTAGTTAAAATACATAAATCCTTATTAATGTTCAGTGGGTATGCATATAATTGTTTCTCATTTCTTCCAGAATGTATCTTCTATGCTTTATCAGCATGCAACTTTCCTGGTTCTAATAGGAGGAAACTTTAATCAAACCCTTGTCTTGATTTTGGACCAGAAATCCTCTTGTTTGGCTAGATCTTCACTCTCACTCACAGCTATACGTAACCTTATTTGTACCCATGGATTAGTAGATCCCTGGAGAATATTTCAGCTGATAAAGATTTCAATTTTTATTATTTTCTGACCAGTCTTATTCATGTATTGACTTTTTCTGAGTTCTAATAGTTTAATGGAACCAACATTTTTGGTGACAATTCATCCCATCCTAATTTCAGATCATGCGGTGATCTCAATTACCATTCACTGGGACCTCCCTCTGCTTGATACCATTTGCTAGTGTTCTAATGCTGAACTGTTAGAAGATTTCTTAACTGAACTCTTAGAAGATCCAGAGTTTGTATAGTAAATGGTGAAAGCTATTGATTATTTTTCTCATAATAAGATACTGGATGTTTCAACCTCTATAGTATGGGAGGCATTTAAAGCCACCATTTGAAGTTAGATAATTAGCTACTCTTTAAAAAAAAAAAACCAAACAAAAAAACCCCAAAACAACAACAAAAAAAACCAAACAGCTCTACAAAAAGATTTAATTGAACTGAAACAATGAGTCTTCTAGATGAAATGTGAACATATTGAGTCCCAAAACAGCACAAACCTTACAGCCCTATGTGGTCTTAAATGTAAATACAATAAACTCCTGAGCACTGAAGCTGGGAAATTTATTTTTCTTCAAATATAGATTGAATAATCATATCTGGTCAATTATTAGCTACTTACTTACAGGGCTGAAAAGAAAATGAGGATTGTCACCTTTAAAATAAAGTCTAAATCATATTTTAACTAAACGGAAAGATATTGTGTGGCAATCAGCAGGAAGTTATTTTAGTTTACATGAAGAACTTTGCAGCAGGTAAGAATAAGAGTAGAACAATGTGATTGCCAATAAATAAATGATTTAAATGTGAATCAATATTAATTGCACAAGAGCTTAAGATAAGATTTTCTAAGCATGCTAGTTTGACATGTTGTCTCATTCTTAGTTTGCCTAGTAAGCAACAAGCTGAAATAGGAACAGGAAACATCTGCTGACAGATAAGGCCAATGCTTGAACTGTCTGTGACTCATGGAGTAACAGGATGTCTCAAAGCAAAACCACATCTTAAAGCATAAATCTGCTGAAATTGTGAATTCTAAAATAGGTCAACTACACTGGCAAAACCTGGACTAGAGCCAGAGATAACAGTATAAGTTAATTGTAATTAATAATGGCCACTCAGATTCACCAGAGGGAGAGTACCATTAGCCATCTCATGGTGTTTCTCCAGGACTGTTTGTTTCTTGATATTCCCAGATACGTTGACTAACAGGGAGATTGTGAGGGAGGTATCTCTGTATAAATCTTTCTTTTATTACTGCAGTGCTATTTGCCTTTTGATTTATGCAATATTTACTGTGATACTATTTGCTTTTGCTGATTTTTATGATATTTACAATATTTAGTAAACCAAATATTTGCTTTTACAAGTTGTTTGTGTGTTCTATGACACAATATACTACTCCTTATTCCACCATTTACATATTGTAAGGTTGTTCAGGGACTATTATGCATATACAACTGAATCACATCATGATCCGATTCAGAGCCCTCTCGACCTTATTGATCAAACCCCGCAACCTATACATCCTACAGCTCCTTTTGACCCGTGAGCCAGAGTCTTAATCTATTCATTATTAGAAGCATTATTCTCTTTCCTCCGTTGTAACAGACCTTTCAGCTTTTTGTATACATAAGCTATTAAGCACACTTTTGTATATGAACCTGATAGCTATTCGTTCTTAAATGTATTATTCTCTTTACCCCGTTGCAACTTTCTTGCCTTTTTGTATCAGTCCCACTCGTTATCCCTCAGCCCTCCCCATCTTTCTCACATTTACTGCATTTCACCTTACGTTTCACCATATGTGTATTTAAAGTTTTAAAATATTTAAAGTTTTATTTAAAGTTCTAAAATTTTTAAAGTGATTTAAAGTATTTAAAGTGATTTCAGTTATAGCCCTAGGTTCTTGATCATACTATGCTATAATTTATCTGTATCTCATGTTCTTTGTACTCGCCCCAAGGCGACAGTTCAGTTCTTATGTAAACCGGTGCTATATGTATTCTATACAGGAACATCGGTATATAAAAGTCAAAATAAATAAATAAATAAATAAATGATCCCTCTCTCTTCATTAACCATTTATCATCCTTAACTCACCCAGAACTGTCACCAGAAGACATGTTATTGGAAGCCCCAATTTCAGTTCAGGAAATCAGTAAAGTCCTCTGCTGTTTCCACTTCGGCAAGACTCCAGGAATGGACGGTTATACTGTTGAATTTTTCAAGGCCTTTTCTACTCAATTAAAGGTTGATGAAAAAAACCCCAAAACCGCATGGGCGTCCATGTGTGCATGGTTTGCAGTGCATGCAAATGGACATGCTGATTTTGTAACATGAGCATTGTCACATGCATATTATAAAATACGATGCCCGCATGCACATGTGTGCTCTATTTTGTATCGGCGTGCGCACCAGGGTCGCAACTCGTGCATGCAGGGGGGTGAATTTTTTTAAAATAAGCGCGGCGATGTGATTGGGCCTTTGCTCAGTTCCCTCCCAGTCCGCTCCAATTAAGGAGCAGACTGGGAAGGAACTTCCCTACACCCCTACCTAGCCTTCCTACCTTTTCCCCTTTCCTCCCCGAACCCTACCTCCTACCTACCTAGCTATTTTTTTTTTGTTTTTGTTTTTAAACTTACCTGCTCCTTCGGAGCAGAAGTTGTGCATGCTGGCCAGCTACTGGCACGAGCTTCCCCGGGACAGGGCTTAATGGCCGCTGTCCCGCCCTGCCTCTCCCTGCCCTGACCACACCCCCAGCCCATCCCTTTCAGACTGGCTGGCACTTCTGCATATATTGGGGGGATACGCACGTGGCCAGGCCATTTTAAAAAACACGCTCTGCGAGGCCACGTGTGTATCCCCCGGTTTTAGAGCACACAGCACTTTAAAAATGTACCCTTTATTGCCCAAGTTACTCTCTCTCTACACTGACATGCATGCTAATTTGCCTTCCCTCTGCTGCTGGCCTGAACATCAGGATGTGGACCCTTTTAGCGTGCACTTTACTCTCGCTAATGCCATTCCTGTTTGAAATGTTTCCCTAAAGTATGCATGTTGATAGTACCCGTGAAGTCTACAATTGCATGGGCTATTTGAAAAGTGTACATCTCCCTCCTTCCCCCGTGTTTTTGGGAGGAATGCTTAAGAAATAAAGCTGAAATGTAAATACAATCTCTCCTGGCTAGAAATTGCCAGTGATTGTTATCCCTGTATACAACTGACATTTCCGTATCACAATACAGCATCTTCTTTGCTGGGCCCCATATCAAGAAGTCATTTTTCACAAATATGGATTGATAAGTTATAAGATAAGAAACTTTATAGTAGATAAACCTGACAGTGTGCACAGGGAATGTCAAATGCACTGTAGTTATGTGAAAGATAAGAAAACCCAGCCTGAAGGGCAAGCATGTTCTTTCTTTTCTTTTAAAGAGAGGTCTCTTCATTTTTTGTTCAGTGGATTTCAAAGGCTCTTCAGTTTAGATTCCACACTTTAAATTAATTTGCTTTCTGGAGGTTGATAGTGGCTTGTCATGAATCTCGGCAGGCTTTAGATTTAATTTCAATCTAAATTTAAGAGGTGAATGGCAGTGAATTCTTGAATCCATGGCACACATTCTACTCTAACTATAAAACAAGGGAGAAACATTCTTTGGCACACATTTGCAGAAACAAACAAAAAAAAATAGTCATAAATATGGATGACTGAAAATCTCACTTTTTGGACTGATGATCCCTCCTGCCAGTGGCCCCCCTCCCCCATTTTAGAATTTTGTCATAGAAACTGGATTTGCAATTTGGTTTGTCATATAATTTCGTAGCGCAGAATTCCAACAACGGATAACAGAAATGCGATCCTGCCCAAAAAAATACCCACCCAAATTGGGAACTGCTTCTTGGTGCTTAAGACCCATGATCAAAAAAGAATTAAAACTCTTTTTGTAACTGAAATACTTAAGAAAATCTGCAAGGTGCAGATGGTTAGGTGGGTGGGGCAGAGTGACAGTGGGTGCAGATGGTTAGGTGGGTCTTTGGTCAGTGAGGTGGGGCAGAGTGACAGTGGGTGCAGATGGTTAGGTGGGTCTTTGGTCAGTGAGGTGGGGCAGAGTGACAGTGGGTGCAGATGGTTAGGTGGGTCCTTGGTCAGTGAGGTGGGACAGAGTGACAGTGGGTGCAGATGGTTAGGTGGGTGGGGCAGAGTGACAGTGGGTGCAGATGGTTAGGTAGGTCTTTGGTCAGTGAGGTGGGGCAGAGTGACAGTGGGTGCAGATGGTTAGGTGGGTGGGGCAGAGTGACAGTGGGTGCAGATGGTTAGGTAGGTCTTTGGTCAGTGAGGTGGGGCAGAGTGACAGTGGGTGCAGATGGTTAGGTGGGTGGGGCAGAGTGACAGTGGGTGCAGATGGTTAGGTAGGTCTTTGGTCAGTGAGGTGGGGCAGAGTGACAGTGGGCAGTACTTTGGGCCTCATGCAGGAAGGTTTTCATGATGCGCTCCCTCACACGTAGCTGCAAGCTTGGAGCAGCGTTCGAGCAGAAGGCCAGCAGCCCTGCTGATGGTTAGCAAAGATTTCCCGGTGATAAAATGGCTGCCTCTGGATCTTATAGAGTCTGTTCATTCATATCTTTCGTGTTTCTTTATAACATAATTGAGTGATATTTTAGATTGAAAATACTTTAAGTCCTCCTGCTAAAGCACTTCTACTAGTGCTATGCCTGTACCAGCACTGATTGTAGTTTACACTGGATCCAGGGTAGGAATTTTGCCATGTATTAATAACTGATGATTGATAGGAAGGAGGAGAAAGAACTGGGAATAAGATCAGTAGAAGGAGGAATGCAGTGAAATGTTGCTTTGTCATTTTATTTCAGTTTTACTGCATTGCAAACATTTCTCCTATTTTGGGCAGGCATTTTCATGGTACAGGATGGAGATATTTTCTTTGGTAAATCACAAGTATTTTGGTTTGTTTTTTTTTCAGTGGAGCAGAACTAGGATAGATCATATCCTTGAAGATGGGTTTTGTAGGAAAAAAAATAGCTCTGTTGTGCATTTTTTTGTTGACCCATTTGTGCTTCTAGCTCAGTCAGAATCGGGGCTGCTTGTCTAACATAGCAAAAAAAGATATAATTGCAATGGAGAAGGTACAGAGAAGGGCTACCAAAATAAGGAGAATGGAACAACTTCCCTACGATGAAAGACTAAAGAGGTTAGGACTTTTCAGCTTGGAGAAGAGACGACTGAGGGGGGATATGATAGAGGTGTTTAAAATCATGAGAGGTCTAGAACGGGTAGATGTGAATCGGTTATTTACTCTTTCAGATAGTAGAAAGACTAGGGGGCATGCCATGAAGTTAGCATGTGGCAAATTTAAAACTAATCGGAGAAAGTTCTTTTTTACTCAACGCACAATTAAACTCTGGAATTTGTTGCCAGAGGATGTGGTTAGTGCAGTTAGTATAGCTGGGTTTAAAAAAGGATTGGATAAGTTCTTGGAGGAGAAGTCCATTACCTGCTATTAAGTTCACTTAGAGAATAGCCACCGCCATTAGCAATGGTAACATGGAATAGACTTAGTTTTTGGGTACTTGCCAGGTTCTTATGGCCTGGATTGGCCACTGTTGGAAACAGGATGCTGGGCTTGATGGATCCTTGGTCTGACCCAGTATGGCATTTTCTTATGTTCTTATGTAAATGCACATCCAGTCCACCCGGCAAGGTGTTTAGGGTTGTAACTGCCGTGCTGTGCAGGTTACCCCTTGCATTTCTTGCAAACACAATACAATCATTTCAGTGCAATTTTAGGTTTAACAGCTGCTCTATAAAGGGTTCTCCTAGTATTTTGTTTCCATCTTCTTGCCAATAGGGCAATGTATTTATCCCATGCTTTTTTCAATTTTGCTGCTGTCTTTGTATTTGTGGGAGGGCATTCCGTGCATTCACATCCTTTCAATGAAACACATTTTCTGATGTCCCTGACTCCTATTTCCTTATAGCTTTGAACTGTGATACCCTCGTCCCCCAGTTCTACAGCTTCCTTTCCATTGGGAAAAAGTTTATTTCTGTGTTAATATATTTTAGGTATTTTAACATGGCATCATGAACCTTCATTTGCGACTAACCTAGGAATTTTCCCCCTATTTTATAATTTCTCTCTGCCATTGTACTTAGACTGGCTCCTTCCAGAACCGTGAAATCACAGAGCCTGAATTCGACCACTAGGAGCCACCTTTAAGTAACTACCATGATTCTCTCCCATCCCACACCTCCCCTGGGGGTCTGTGAACGCAGTATCCCTTGCGCCAACTGACCCGGGGAGTGAAAGACCTGACTCCCTTCCTCATGATAGTGGAAAGCCACTGGACTTGACCCATTTCTGTTTTAAATGCATCTTGACTTCTTTGATTCCTGGAATTATCCTGTTCAGATGGTCATCGCTGCCATGTACTGGGAAACATTCTTTCAAAGGCTCTGACGGTGCAGCACACTCTGCTAAAAATGGTAGGCATCAAGGACTTACATTCCCACAGGCAGCATCCATGATTTTTTACAGGAAGTGCTTATCCTACAAAATGTAAAGCACACTCTATGCTTATAGCCAGGGATATAAGAACACTTAGACTCAGTAGAAAGTATAATTTCTTTTTATTAATCAGTATAAGTGTTCTCGGGAGATGCTGGGTACTGGATGCCCTTTGTCTGACAAACTGACCAGCATCTCTCCATATACAGGAAGTGACCCTTCTTTTATAGATAACATTCAATATTGTGGAAGCTTCTAGACTTGCGTGACTGCCCAAAGAGTCATTTACATAAGTTGTGATGTCAAATGCATGATTAGATCATCCCTAACTATCCCTGATTAGTTTTACCCAGGACTTGTAGCCCATTTCCCATGGCTTTCGAGATAGTTCTTTGTTCTGTTAAAATCTTTACTGGTCAAGATAATCAACACGTCTGTAGCTGTGTTGATTACAAACTCCTGAGAATAGTGCCTGAAGCTCCCATGTGGTTTCTCCTTTGTGACCCTAAAAATAGGCATCACCTGTCTGGTGCCAGCTTGCCTGCCTCTACAGCAGACAACTAAAGTGTTAGACAAGCAGTGTGGACCATATCCAGTGCAGTCATGGTAAGCTCGCATGCCTGCAAGCAAACATAAAGTATACCAATAGTCCACAAGCTATTAAATAAACAAAGGCAGAGGTGTCAGACAGGCAGACTTTTATCAAAGATTATTTATTGTCCAAAGACTGAATAAAAATATCCAGAGAGCAAAAAGCAAGTGTTTTACGTCTTCCTGATTCACAGCTGCAAGGTCAACGACTGGGAAGCAGAGATACTTATTGAATCTCTTTGACCCTGTTTAACAAGCTTTCATAAAATTGGAACAATTGGGGAGCTCTGTCTCCCCCCCCCCCCCCCCAATGCACAATGGATGGTTGCAGAGCAGCAGAAATAAAGCGGAGTAAAGATTGCTGAGCGAGGCAGTGGCTCAGCTGGAAGGTACCAACCACTTACGGCCCAGGCAAGATAATAAAAAAATGCAAAAGAAAATAGTCAAAGGGTACATCAAGACTGACCCCAGACTACCAAACTGTGGCTCTCTATGGTGCATTTCAGCTTGTGAACTAGGTATCTATCATCTACCCGCTTCCCCCGTGCACAGACTGAATAATCAAGACATTTCTTGAGACATGTTCACCTAATAAATGCTTCATGGGTGTCTCTACGCCGTGCTGCAAAGTGTTGTCTTTTTCAAAGTCATTGGCGCCATTGCAGGGGTTGTCATGACAAGTCTGGGCAATCTGCACAATCTATTGATATTATCTATTTACGATTTTGTGCCCGCTGTTTTGAAAGAGCATTCACCCAGGGTGGAGTACAGCAGGAAAGTCCGTGCAGTCAGGGCCTTACAGATGGCGTTGGCGCATGCAGTAAATAATCCTTGTACATAGGCATTGGTGTATGCTTTTATATTATTATACATCAGATAAATAATGATAATGCATAATGATTGCAGATCTCCAGAATCAGCTCTCTAGCAGGATATATGTACTTTATGCTTTAAAAATTATACTCATGGTTCATGTATTTTTAAGATTCTACTGTATTTTCCTGATGTGCAAATTATTTTTTAATTGTTCAATTTTTATTTTTTGGATATTATATATTTTCTGCTCTAACTTTAATGAATGTAAACTGATTGACGCACTGTTTTGTCAACCGTTATAATGGCATTGCCGAATGACGGTATAAAAAAACCCAACAAATAAATTTAGAATTTGAAAATAATGTGAAAAACAAACCATGGTTGAATATAATAGAAAATATACTTTACAAAAGCATATTGTAAACAAAAATTGAATTATTTGATTGAGAGAAAAATATAGAAGCCATTCACCTAGTGGTTGGGTTTTTTCCGCATACTGAGGATCATTTTTTAAGTCATTTCTGTGGGTAAGCAGTGTTTTGCCCTCTGAGAAGGTTTTTTTTTTTTTTTTTTTAAAGTGCCCTCCCTATGGGCGGAAAGATATTCATAACTACACGCCACTGCACGTGTAATGTAATCTGTACTGAGGATTCCAGGGGCGGGGTTGGAGGACGGAGTTGTGTACACTTCAGAAAGTTTTCAGAAGTACATGCTATTTCCTCTCTTGTCCATGGGAAATTGACCTGCGCAAATTAGCATATGTAAATGTGTGCGCGGGTGTTTTCCTAGGATCACATTTTGGCTTTGAAAACCAGCGCACGGCATGAGGGCTAAAGTATAGCTACTGACTTTGCCCCAATGTGGGCATTTGATTAATTACCCCCCCAATTCATGGGTAGCAAATGATTTTGAAAATGGCAAGAAGATTATTGGCTTATTGCTTCAGATAGTCATCCAGGCTATAGTGCAATTATTTACTTTGCTAAATAGCAGAGAGGCGCTACAGTTTGTGTGTCTTGGAGGTGACCTGAAATTGTAGTGATGCTGACTTAGGACCTCTTAGTAATGAACTTTGCTCATTCTAGGGAAATTTATTTTGAAGTCACTTTTAACAGACTTAACAATCAGAGTTAAAAAGTTTGGTACTAGGTCAGTGCAAAGTGATAGTGCTGAAGCTTTTACCTAACTGTACAAAACTTTTGCCAGATGACTGTTCTAGAACTGATTTGAGGATTGATTCCTTCTATTTGGATGGCCAATGCACGGCTGCTTATTTTGGTATTGTGGGCCAGAGAGGCACAAACTAGCAAGTGGGATTGGTTGAGTTGGTGGTTCCCAACAAATATTTGTCAAGGTGGGCTTCTGTTTACATAAATGGTGAGCCTTAATCCATTTTTTCTATTCCCCAAAAAATTTAACAACTGGGTTTTGGAATCTAAAACCAATGCAATGGTTTTGTGAAGTTAGCCAAACTCACCGCCACTTAATCTTTGTGTGTTTTTTTACTATGGAGCATATAGAAAAAAAATTACAGGTATGTATACCTATGGCACTTTTGATAACTGTGAGAAGAATATCCAGCGCTCTGATTTTCCAATCTGTGTGGTTTTAAGTACAAACCTGAGTTGCATGCATTAACTTGCATGTTTTATTTATTTTATTTATTTATTTAAGTTTTTTATATACCAACATTCAAGACAAAAGTCCCATCATGCTGGTTCACATGAAACAGGAGTGCAAAATAAACTTATCTTGTCTTTGCCTCTCTATGTTCCTGAGATGGCAAGGGGAGGGGGAGGCAGAGTTCTGCTATGATTAAACCTGATGTGCTTAACATCACATTAGCATTAATCACCAGTCCACTATTCTGCTATCTGGCTGTAATTTAGACCCATTTCCTGTTGAAGACCAAATTCATTCTCCAAGTTGAGTGAATGAGGAGTGAATTTCTTCATGAGAGTGACTCAAGAAGCTGGGCTAGGAATGGGAGCATTGCAGTGATTTTATGCTGGAGAAGGAAAAGCAGCCAACAAAGAAGAGTGGTAAAAAAAACGAAAACAAAACAAAAAAAACCCCAAAATGATTTTCCAACCCCCAATGTGGCAATAAATCCTGTGACCAGTTTTATGCCCCTAAGAACAATTTGGATGACTGCATGCTGGCTGCATAGAAGCATGCTTGATGCACTCACTGGATACACATATATAGACAGGCACACAGACCTATTAAAGATGACAGGTGCTTTCCCGTCATTATTAAATGAATCAAAATCTTTACACTGTTACAGAATCATGATATTTATATGTCCTGTTTCTTGGTGCCATTGTGACACGACATGCTTAGCTCTTAATCTGCTGATCATCACCATAAAATTTCTGCCAATTACTTTGAATATTTGGGGTGGAAGGGCAAAGAGGAGTAAACCATTATTAATTCAACGTTTTAAAAGTTTTAACGAATCACATCCAGATGAAAGATAAACTTTGTATTTAATATACCAAACGATACAGAAAAGATTCAACAAGACATTGTGTAAATAACGACCTATACAAAAACAGTAGATCTTACATAATATAGTAAACTACCTCTACAGTTGGGTCCAACCATGATTAAAGAATGCCCAATAACGATCCCACACTTTATCATACATTGCAACATTATCTCTTAACTGAAAAGTTAGTTTTTTGATCAGGGCAGTGTCATGCACCTGTCCCCTCCAATGTTCCAGTGTAGGCGCAGATTTCAATTTAGTCACTGTTGAAAACTGTGCAGCATGTATCAGATGCAGCGCCAACCTTTTCTTGCATTTATCCACTGGTGCTCCATCCCACCATCCCAGTAGAACAACAAAGCATCACCCAGTATTGGTTTCGTTAACCTAATCAACCTCAGCCAGAAAGCTCTCACCAAATGGTAATCCCCCACCTGGCCCCAACCCCTCCAACAGAGTGGGGAGGAGCCAGGTATAATCTTGTGAAAGAAAACAGGATATCTATAACTTCATAATAATAATTGACCATCAACGCCGCCCTATGGACACATAAAAAAAAGTTTTATGTACGTTACTCCAAATTCTCTTCTATCTTCCTGAGTCTATGGGCACCCCCAGTTCTCTGTTCCAGCACTCTTCTACCTGGAGCGATGGCTCCTTAAGGAAGTATACTTGCATAATTGCTCCATACAGGACCGAGTTGACATGTCCTGGCATCCTGCCGCCCAAGAAAACCTTTTCAAAAGGAGTAGGCTCTCACCAGCTCCAGCACTCCCCCCCCCCCCCCCAAAAGTTATTCAAAACTCTCACCAGCTTTTCATAATATATACGTGTCTGATCTGGTGTGTCAAACTCAAATTTAAGATCATCAAAAGACATCAGTACTCCTCCCTCATACATTTAGCCCAGGCACCTCAGCCCTTCCTCCCACCATATCTCAGCCTCTGCACTAAATGTGTGCACTGTTAAAGAAGGGTTCTTCCACAGAGAGGACATATCCCTTGCACAGGGACTTCCATAGTCAAAGCGTGGTTGCTATTACAGAACATACCCAACAAGCATGTCTACCTTCTGCTGATATAGGAGACTGCAGCAGGAATAGTCCAGAATCCACTCCCCCACTAGCTTCACTTCTAATAAATACCAAGGTATCCTTTTTGTCCCGAAACAACCATGTAAATACCCCAGAATGACAAGCCACCCAGAAATAGGCCTGGAGATTTGAGATCGCTAGACTCCCCCTTTCCTTTGGCCACCATAAAGTCTTCAATTTTGCATGTGCCGGCTTATAACCCCACAGAAATGTGGTCAATACACCATTTACCACTGTAAAAAACAAACAAACCCCAAAACCCCCCTGTATTCTTATACACAAGGCTTTGCTGCTATAAGTAGTGGCACGTGCTGACAGAGGTGGGAGAGCACATTCATCTTAACATTTGCTCTGCCCATCCAGGAAAGGAAATGTCCATTCCACTCCCGTAAATCTTTCTGGATCTTGTTCAAAACGGGGACATAGTTAAACTTGCATAAACCCCCTTCTTTGCAAGGCACGTAGATACCCGGATATTTAATTTAGGAATCAGGTCACTTAAAAGGGGCAAAGCAGTGTGGGATGTCCTTAGTCACTCGTTCCTATTGGGAACACTTCTGATTTTTTGAAAATCCACTTTATAGCCTGCCATCCTCCCAAAGGATATAAGTAATAAAATCAAATGCTTATTCCCTACTTTAGGATCAGAGAGGTAAATCAGGACATCATCAGCATACAAGGAAATAGTATGCATTTTACCGCTCACCGTAAAATCCTGAATCATTGGATCCAACCAGATCTTTTGGGCCAAGACCTCTATGGTCAGGTCAAAACAACAGAGGAGACAGAGGGCATCACTGCCTGGTACCCTTCTGTATGGGGAAAAAATTCTGACAAGCACCCATTAATAAGTATATGGGCTTTTAGATTAGCATAAAGCCCTAATCCATGCAGTGAACTGAGTGGGAATGCCATATTTGTCAAGCACCCCAATCAGGAAGGGCCACAGTAGCCTGTCAAAGGCATTTTCAGCATGAGTTTTATTAATAGAAGAACAGCCCTTCATGGAACCCGACTGATCTATCCCCACCAAATCTGGCAGATCTTTGCCAGCAATTTAATATCAGTGTTGAGCAGAGAAATCGATTGATACGATTCAGCATCCAATTGGTCCCTGCCTTTTTTGTATATCAAAATGATAGTCACATCCATCAGGCTGTCAGATGTCTCTGGGTGAGCCTGCAAGTGCTTAAACAATAACTGCAATGGCCCCCCCCAGTTCCAGAAGAAAGGGCTTATAAAATTCTAAGGGGTATCCGTCTGGGCTGGGGCACTTTTCCCTGGCAGGTCATAAACTGCCCTCCTCAGCTCATTCCCTGAGATTGGTGCCGCTAAGCACCATTTTTTGTCAGTCAGGCTAGGCAATGGCATCTCTCCCAGATATTGAAGTACCTCTTCCGTGGGTACAGGACCTTCCGTAGAGTATAACCGTGCAAAGTAAGCATGTAATCAGATATTGATCTATTTTAGTGGGATGTATAATAGCCCCATCTCACTTACAAATTCCTAGAATTAGTGTTTGTTGCTTACAGCGTCTCAACAGTCTGGCCAACATAACATAGAACCCGCCTTGTTCCCATGTTTATAGATTCACTGCCGGGTGTAAAGCATTGCTCTTTCAATATTTCCCATCTGCAACTCTTTAAGATCTGCTCTACATTTTTCTAACACTTGATATGTCCTATATGAGCCGTACATTTATAGGATCATTCCAGTTGTTTTATCTGTCCCTCTAGGGATCTTTCTCTCTTAAGCCTCTCTCTTTCTTGGAGTGTGCAGTGAAACTAATTATTCTCCCACGCAATACCGTTTTAAGCGTTTCCCATAACAAAAAGTGGTGAATAATCCTCTATACTGTGAATCTCAAAAAATTCTCTTAACAACCTCCCTGATCAAAGAACAAAATGATCCCTGCCACAGGAGCGACACATTTAATCTCCAGCTTTCACATTCTTGTAAAGACTGAGCGAGTTGTACAGGCAGAAGTATTGGATTGTGATCAAATATAAAGCTAGGTAGTATATCCGCCAATCCCATTAACAAAACCAGGGATTAGAGCAGAGAAAAAAAATCTATTCAACTATGTGCCTTAGCAAAAAGCATGTGTACGTAGTCTCTCCCTGTGGAGTTTTGCATTTGCCACACAACGCAAAGGCCCAATTGCAGGGAGACTGCTTGCCCTCTATGCTGTAGGCCGGAAGTCCTGTCCTTAGGAAGATCCAAACAGACATTCTGCTCTCCACCCATTATGAGTGGTGCCAAAGAGAAAGATTCAGCCTCAACCAACAACTGGCTATAAAATTCTGACCCTCATTGGGTCCATATACACAGATTATGGTAAACATTTTTCTCAATCAGAAAAAAAGGAAATCGTGTCTACTTCTTTTTCAATATAACGCCATGCACAGATATTTTGACTTTTATGTGAATGTTATCAGTTTTTTCAATTTTTAATTTTTTAATTTATATTTATTAAATTATTCTTTTGCCGCATCAGCAAGCCTGACAACGTACCTCATGGATTTAAAAAAAGAGGTCGTTCGGACTTTTAATCATTTGCGGTCTAAAAGATGAATGAATGTAGAAAGCTGGTGATCAAATTCAAAACTCTATTTTTATGTATAGGCTCACGAAGACTTGAGTTCTCCACTTTCGCTCTAGCTCAGCTCGACATCGGCCGGTGTTTCGCAGGTAAAAAGCTTCATCAGGAGCTGTCATTGATTAGTGGCTTTTCACAATGACTCTATCACCGCTTATGTTTCTATTCATATTCCTTTCATCCGGACAATCCTAGTCTCGAACCACTTTCTGAACGAAGGAACTTCTTTCTTTTTAAACTAACATTTTGATGGTCTCTGTTCCTTCGTTCAGAAGGAATACTAAGCAGGTGAGGGAAACCCAGAGACCAACTTGTTTCTACATTAATCAACCCCTGGGCCTTTTTACCCTCCCCCTTCCTTTTGCCCCTATAACCTTGTGGCATTACTAGGCCTCACTCTGGGGCCTTTGTTGCCCAGTGAATAACTCTCCTCTCCTCGTGTTGCCGCCGCCCAATCTTTAACCATAGACACTCATTGAGTCGTGGGGGAGAATGACCCAGAAAATGTATCAGTGTCCCATCTGCTGGACCACCTCCAGTCTCTTTCTGCGCCCCCCCCCCCCCACCAGGTACAGAGCACAAGTCTCTTATCCATAAGTGCTCCAGCACTGCCAAGGACTGCATCTCCAACACGCTGGTCCAGGAAAAGAAACTCTCCAATCTGGAATATCTGCAGCATTATGAAGAAACATAAATGTATCCAAAAAAATATTCCCTACCCTCTTCTCCCCCTCTCACTGGTACCCTGTACACAACCATAGATCTCACACATCCCCTGACTCCCAAAACTAAATAATAAAGCAGGTTCTTGTTCCCTTTGATCACAGTAAACTGTTAGAGAATTGTTCTCCCCTCATTCAGCACCTTTTCCCTCTAAACAGAGACAGAACAAGGAAAAAAAAAGGATATAGAGCGTTCGCTCGGGTCAGCGTACAGCTCCTTCGCTGTCTCCAGCACATCTCTGCAGGAAAGCTTTTGCATCTTTGACTGTTTCGAACACAGTAATCTTGCCTCCCTGCGTCACCCTCGGCTTTGTGTAGGGTAAGGCATTGCCGTACTGCAGCCCCTTCTGCTGAAGTTCACGTTTAATTTAAGCAAAGTCCTGCCGATGTTTCTGCACCTCAGCGGAAATAGTTTGAAATATATAAATTCTTTTACCTTGATAATTCAGCTCTTTGAGCTTTCTGCCTGCATCAAGGATCCTGCACTTATCCCCATAATTGTGTAAGGATAGAATCACCGCTCTTGGGCCCATGCTTTCTCTTTAAGCATTGTCGCCAAAGTTCTGTGCGCACGGTCTATTTTCAGGCCCGTCGGCTTGCATGTAACATTAAGGAGCTTTGGGAGCCACGTGGAGAAAAAGTCTACCACGTCAGACCCCTCCACATGCTCGGGGAGCCCCGCAATTCTTATATTACAAAAAAAAGAAAAGGAAAATTAATTTAATTGCAGTAGCTCTAAGGTAAGATGTTTTGTGTGTGTTTAAAACCAAAGGGAATATAACAAGAAGCTTCTTTGTCATTCTGATATGTAAATTAAAAGCATTGAGTAGCAAGCTGGAATTCTTAGTGGTCTCTAGACACATTTAATAAACGTAAAATGGATTTTTTTTGTCATGAAAAACTAATATAATTAGAAAGCAGTTAACATTTCAGGAAGTGTTGAATGAATAAGCTGTAGAATATCTTCTCCATGTTAAAGGTTTAGAAATATCCTGTTAACACCTAAAAAATTGTATCTGATGTATTTATAACATTTATACGTGTGATTATTATCCATAGTGCATCCTACATTTAAAGAGTATTTACCATTAAAAGGCACTTGGCAAGTAAAATGATCTCTCTTGGATCAATTACTTTCTGAGGCATAGAGTGTGTGCTTTTATCAATGGAGACACGTGCACGCACACAAACAATTGCATGCCTATAGTACACACACACACACAGTGTCTGTGTCTTGGGCGTCTACGCATTGCCACAGGCATATAGTGAGGGCACAGTCAATCAGATCCAGGCTTTTTAACAGCTTGGCCTGTCTTACAGAAGGGTTGGATAGGACCAGCCTGCGAGCCTGTACAAGAGCAGGTTGAAGCTGGCAAATGAGCACTGGCAGGTAGGCAGACAAGGCTCCTGCCATAAGGTTAATGTGCCATTTTTAGGAAGGAGAAGAGATTGAGTGAGGCTCCCACAGCAGCCCGGATTAGCGGAGTCCTGTCTTGGGGAAACAGAGGGGTCCAGTGATTAGGTAAGCACCAGGAGGAGCTAGGTTTTGTTTCAGACCTTTGTGGTGTTTAAAGAGCACTAGGTGAGATACAGGAAAGCATGGAGAGTTCTGCAAATAGAGGAACTATTACCTTGTTTTTATTTAAAAACTTGTATACCTCAAATTTCCAACAAAATTTGAGTTCAGCACGGTTTACAAAATACATCCATGAATCAAACAAATAACATAACATAAAGCGCATAAAATAACAAAAATCAACAAAAAATGTTTTCACTGCTTTATCCAAAGGCCTCCCTTAAAAAGCAGTGCCTTTGCATCCTTCCTAAAACATGTAATATCTGACTCTGTATGCAGCTGTAATTCCTTTCTTCCTCTTTCTTCTCATTCCTCCTCCCTGCTGCCCTTCCTCCATTCTTCTCTCTCCTTCCCTCATTCTGCTGTGCTGTCCCATCTCCCCCTCCTCACCTGTTCCTTCTCTCCTTTCTGCTGTGCTCCCTACCTCATTTCTACTGTATCTCTTCTCTTCATTCTGTTGCACTTCCTTCTCTTTTCTCCTTCCCTCTTTCCATCTGTGTGGTCTCTGACTCCCCTCTTTCTTCCTCTTTGCTGCTGCCCCCTCTCATCCTGTCCCCTTCCCTCCTCTTTTAGCTTGCTTTCCCTTTCCCTTCTGTGTTTCAAGGTTGGTAATCTGAGCAGATGGATTCTCTCTCCTGCCTCCTCCCTCTGATTGGTTCTCTTGTGCTGAGTGAAACCAATCAACTGTAGAAAGCAGGAGCTAAGCAGCAACTTGCTCAAGGGCTGATGCAATAAAGTGTGCCCAGCCTAATGCATGGGTCTACGCTCAGTTGGGAGTGTGTATTGGACGTGCTAGACTAGTACCCAATGCAATTAGGAAATTAGCACCTCCAAAACATGCACCCAAACAAATGCATAGTTGATAGTGCCTATCACATGTAAATTCCATGTAGATGAGGCTATTAGCTATTACCCTCCAATGCAGGAAATCGCTGGGCATCCAATGTACACTTTTTTTTTTTAACTGTTTATTTGAAACCACACAGAACAAAATGTGATCATTACAATATACCTCTTAACACTGTTATCTGCTTTGCAATAAAGACCAGCATCCTAAAACACAGCAAAACTCCTCCATTATGTAAGGATAGACTGCATCCCCATCTCATTATACTTAAGAACTCTCCTTGAGCTCTCTCCATTCCCAGTATGGCCCTCAGTCTCATTTATAAATGTCTACTTTGTCTTTTAACTGGAACGTAAGCTTTTCCATCCAAGTAGTTTCCATGACCTTGCCTCTCCAACAGTGAAGAGAAGGAATCCGCTTCCACATCTAAGCCACTGTCAAACATGCTGGGTGGAGGAGATGTCCTACAAGTCTTCGATGACTTCGCATGCTGAACCGGTTTGGTCAACGGCCCATTAAATATAATGCTGGATCAGGCTTCAACGACTGAGAATATATGGTTGATATGTAGTCTGTAATGCCTGCCCAGAAAGCCTGTAGCTTCCAACACCCCCACCACAAGTGGAAATATGTTCCTTCTTGCCCACACCCCCTCCAGCACTCTGTCCCACTCTCACTGAATTTAGAAAAAAAACACAAGCTTGCGATAGTCTATAGAACAACTTATGAAATAACTCTTGCCCTTTACAACAAATTGTAATTCTCAGAGAGTGTTTCCAAATAGACTTTAATCTCTACCATCCCAGGCTTCATTCAAATCTATATTCCATTGTTCCATCAGATGAGGAGAGGTCTAAGAGAGATGTAAAGTACTGAAATCAGATGGCTGGGCCTGGAGTACAACATACCACCCCCCTCCACGCCCACCCATTCCTCTAAAATCAAATCAATTGATGGCCAAGTATTAATATCTCCATGTAATTGCAGGCAAAGATAGCAAGTGGGATATCGAAAGCACCTATGAGCTCTGTAAAAGACTGTAGTTGGCCATCCTCCACCAGCTGACCCAAATACCTCAGTTTAGTTGTCAACCAATGTTCCATATCTGGGGAAAATGTGCATTGTGAGACCTGTGGGTTACATAACAAAGAAGTCGTATATGATTTGAGACTCTTTGGAAAGGCTAGAGAGCACGGAACCACCCTCCATACCCTTATATGGGAAATAATCTTATGGTCCCTCATTACCCGTAGACTAGGAGTAGAGAATGACACGTAATAAGGATGCTAAACCACATCCCCCTTTGCCGCCTCTGTCTCAATCTCCGTCCAGGCCTGAGAAGGTTCGGCTCCTGCCTATTCCCGCAAACACACTAAACAACATGCCCAGTAATACCACAAATTCAGGGAGACCCAACCCTCCTGCATACCTGTGTTTAACCATTGCTATATACTTTAATCTGGATGGCTTGCCCTGCCATATAAATCTAGTAACCGCACCCCTCAATTGTTGAAACATCTGCAGAGAAATATCACAGGGCAGGTGCATAAATGGATAAATTAAGCAGTATGACCATTTTTTTAAATCAAATTAACTCTATCAGTGAAATAGGGAGGTGAACCCAACTATCCAAGTCTGATAATCTTAGCAAACAAGGGAACATAATTGTCTTGATATATTTTAGCAAAATTCCTGGGTATCTAGACGCCCAAGTATTTGAACCCAGTGTGTGCTACCTGAAACATTTCCTCCCCCCTAGCCTTCCCTTCTCCTACTCCCACAAACATGATTTTGGACATTGAAATTAATAGTATATCCAGATAGAGGGCCATAAAAATCCAATAAATGTCGTAGCACGGTCACCAAACTGTTTCTCTTTGTTAAATAAAAAAGCGTATCATCAGCGTACAGGGAAATCTTGAGAGATATCCCCCCCCCCCCCCCCCAGTGTAAATTCCTGTATATGTTCCGAATGCCCCACCACGTGCTAGGGGCTCTATCACTAGAGCAAATGATAGGGGTGAAAAGAGACAGCCCTGTCTCGTCCCTCCCTATGCTGACGGGTTCAGATAGTTTCCCCCCTCGTGGTCACTCAAGCCTGTAGATTAGTATACAATCATGTATCCAACCCACAAAAGCTGCAGGGAACCCAAAATGCAGCACAGCAAACATAAAAGACCAGGCAACCTTCTCAAATGCCTTATCTGCATTCATTGACAGAATCTCCCCCTGCAATTTGTTTTTCAATGCTACCTGCAGAGTATTAAATAACCAAGTATTGCTGGTTGACTGATGACCCTCTAGAAAGCCAGGCTGATCTGAGTGAACAAGATTGGGCATGAGAATCTTCTATCCGAAGCTGCAGGATTTTAGCCAATAGTTTCACATCTGCGTTAATTAATGAAATAGGCTTATTTTGAAGCACATTCCAAAGGATCCTTAGGTTTTTTTATGTATCAATATTATGTGGGCCTTGAGGGTCAAAGAGCCCACCCACATCCCAGACATTCTTAATTAATTAAATAATTTGCTCAATTAAGGAGCCTACAGATCTGCAAATTTTTTATAAAAATTCTATGTAAAACCCATCTGGTCCCAGGCTTTTCCCCCCATCCAGCATTTTCAGGGTCCAGCATACCTCCTCTTCCTTAATAGGGGCAGTTAAATATCTGCATCCTCCAGAGCACAAGGACTGCAAACAATCATCTATGACCGGCTCTCCCAGACCAGGTGGGGTGCAATATAAGTTTGTAAATAGCAAACTGTTTGTTAGTATCTTCTGGAAGATATTTCACCACCCCCTGCCCATCCTAGATATCAAAGTTAGTTATAGAGTCCAATTTAGTCTTTGTCAATTTAGCCAATAAAGAACCAGATTTACCCCCATGTTCGTAGTACTTTTGTCTGGAGTAGCGCATTGCCCTTTCAATTTTTGTGACGTGCAGCTGTTTTGGTTTATCTCGGGCCAAAGTTAATTGCCTGAGAATTTTTTTGGAAACCTTCAATTTGTGTTCCCCTTCAAGGGATTTAATCTGGGTTTCTAAAAGTGCTTGTTCTTTTTGCCGCTCTCGATTAACATAACTAGCATACGAGATAATGTCCCCCCGAATTACTGCCTTCAGGGCTTCCCATTTTACGGTAGGGCCAGTATTCTCAGACTGGTTATAAACTTGAAACCCTTGGATGAAATCCTTCATTTTAGCCTGAAAATCTTTATCCCCCAGCAAAGGCACATTCAGCCTACAGGGTTGGAAGCGCTGCTGATTGCGAGGAGACCCTACATCAGTGGATACAGTGGCGTGATCTGAAATGGCGCATGTCAGAATATCCGCATCTACTACTGCTGCTGCTAAAGAGCCATTACATAGAAAATCTATACGGCTATAGGTGTGATGCCTAGAGGAAAACAGGTATAGTTCTGACTACTACACATCACAGAGGCTATACATTTGTAAAAATTGGAGAGTCCTCCTCCCGCCCCCTCTGATATCACCGTCAGATATATCCCCTCAGGATCTATCCAAATTTGAATTTAAACACACATTCCAATCAAACACCCCCCCCCCCCCCACACACACATATAGATTTGTTGTGTCAAACTCTAGCAGTATGGTGCAGAGGTGATTATAGAAATCAGACTGTCCACTGTTCGAGCCACATACAGCCATGAGCGTCAAAGCTTTTCCGAAAAGACTGCCCGCCAGAAGAACATAGCGCCCGTTTGAAACACAATGAGAGTGATGTATCTGCAAAGGGCAATCTCTAAGAACGAGAATACATACTCCTCTGCTATTTGATGAATAAGAAGCTGCATACGCTTGAACTACCCAAGCTCTCTTCAGTTTTTCTCATGTTCACTAGCTAACAAATGTCTCCTGCAAAAACGCAAAAGAAGCCCCTTGTTTCTTCAACTATTGCAGGATTCTAGTTCTCTTCACTGGAGAAGAAATGCCTCTAACATTTAAGGAGACAATTTTCAAGTTATTAAGCATCTGATCAGAAAATACAACATAAACAGATACCCCTCGTGTACATGAAGCTGGTCCCCAGCCCACCAGAAATACTGCCAGTTATATGAATATTTAACAGAAAAACATCGTCACCTGTGTGGATTTTCCAGTCTTTACTTCCCCCACTCCCTAGAACAGCTGAAACATATCCTCAAAACCTCCAACTAACAGGCCCCAGCCCTTGTCTAACCTTAACCTTAGCACTCCCATAACATCTCCATAGTTCCAAGTCCCTGACCTTTAATCCTCCAACCCCTGCCTCGCCCCCACCTGAATGTAACACACAATACCAAAACCCTACCCCTGTTCTGATTGAACACCCGAACAACCCACAAACGCTGCTCTCCCCCTACAAGAGCTTTGTAGCAAAAGGTCATCAGATCTTGGCTGGTGGAAACCCCAAGTAGTGATCATCCCCGGAGACCCAACAGGTGTCTGGAGATCCACGCCCCCAACCCGAACAAACCAATGAAAAAAAAATGAATTGCACTCCCCACATTATAAAAACCAACTGAAGAAAATAAAAAAGGTAGCAAAACAGTCATCAACATAGGGATAAACTCGTGTAAAGTCCAGTTCCATAGCGAAGAGTTATTGTCACAGGGAACTTGCAAGGTCCGAGCCACCCTGCCCGGACAATCCGTTGTCCCTGAACGCTTGCAGAATCGCGAAAAATACATGCAAGAGGAAAGTTTCCATCAAGCTCAAACACAGTCCATGAAAACTGATCAAACTCACTGCCATAATCAGGGTAAACTTCGCATTCGCCTGGAAATCCCGTGCCGCCAGCGAAAGCTGGATCTCTCAACTCAGCGCATTCCGCATACCACGTGGACACTGTGTTGCCCCATCACACTGAATGGGCGCGCCATAAGAGAAAAATCTCTCCCTCTTCTTTCCTCTCACATATACGCTAAAACAGAAAAAAAAAAAAAAAGGCGAAAAGTCCCCAAAATGAACCCCCATCCTTCCATCGCTAAAGTCATGAGTCCTCCTTTTTGGATTCCGCTCCCCGCGCCGACTGGGTCAAAATGGCGCCTCAAACACCCAGTATAGTCCTAATGCAGTCAGGTTCCCTCAGTCCTCTGATCTGCCGACTGAGTCGAGGAACTTCTGCGCCTTAGCCTCCGACTCAAAAAATGAGCACAACCATTTACCATAACTTTCAAGCGGGCTGGGTACAGAAGAGCACAGGCATAACCCTTGTCATGAAGGGACTTTTTAACTGCCATGAATGCTGCTCTTTTTTTTTTTTTTTTTTGCACCAACTAAGAGTAGTCAGGGAAAAAAAACACCTTATGATCTCCAAATCGGATCTCCTTTGGCTGTCTTGCTTGCTCCAAAACACACGCTTGGTCATAGTAATAATAAAATTTAATAATGAACGCATGAGGCCGGGCTGCAGAGAGGGGACACCAATGCTCTGCGCGCCCTCTTGATTTTAACTAGGTCGTGCTTAGTTTGTAGGCCCAGCAGCTCAGGCAGCCATTTTGCCAGAAATCCGACAGGATCTTTACCCTCAGCCGCCTCAGGAATCCCGACGACCCAAATGTTTTTCCTTCTCCCCCACTTCTCCAGATCGTCCAATTTCTCTGTTGTCGTGGTAAGTTTTCTCTCCAACATATCTGTTTTTGAGCGCGCGCTTGTTAGAGAAAGTTAAAGCTCCTCTACTCTGCCCAAAGTCTCCTCCAGCCAAGCCACATTATCCTGCACAAGGAGACTAATTGTGCTAACAACAATCCCCAATTTAGAGTTAATACTTGAAATTATTTTTTCAGAAAATTTGTCAAAGATAACTTGCAGCGATTTTGTGGTGTCGAGTCGTCTGCAGCACCAGCTATCCTTGTCTGAGGCTGAATTGTCCAGCCTCTGTCTCTAGATATTTGCCGTTGTGCCTTTTTAGCAGCCCAAATATCCGGGAGAGACTTCTTAGACATCTCAGCCATCTCTTCTCTAAGCTGAAAAGTCCTAACCTCTTTAGTCTTTCCTCATAGGGGAGCTGTTCTATCCCCTTTATCATTTTGGTCGCCCTTCTCTGTACCTTCTCCATCGCAATTATATCTTTTTTGAGATGCGGCAACCAGAATTGTACACAGTATTCAAGGTGCGGTCTCACCATGGAGCGATACAGAGGCATTATGACATTTTCCGTTTTATTCACCATTCCCTTCCTAATAATTCCTAACATTCTGTTTGCTTTTTTGACTGCCGCAGCACACTGAACCAACGATTTCAATGTGTTATCCACTATGACACCTAGATCTCTTTCTTGGGTTGTAGCACCTAATATGGAACCTAACATTGTGTAATTATAGCATGGGTTATTTTTCCCTATATGCATCACCTTGCACTTATCCACATTAAATTTCATCTGCCATTTAGATGCCCAATTTTCCAGCCTCACAAGGTCTTCCTGCCATTTATCACAGTCTGTTTGTGATTTAACTACTCTGAACAATTTTGTATCATCTGCAAATTTGATTACCTCACTCGTCGTATTTCTTTCCAGATCATTTATAAATATACAAGCCGTAAAGCCCGTTAAAACGGGCTACATCCCTCTGTCTCTCACCTCCCCCTCATTCTCTCTCCCCTCACTCTTCACCACCCCCCCTCCCCCACTCCTCCCCACCCTCCCTCTCCTCTCACTCAGTCCCCCCTCTCCCTCACTCCCTCCCACTCAGTCCCCCCTCTCCCTCCCTCCCACTCACTCAGTCCCCCTCTCCCTCCCTCCCACTCAGTCCCTCCCTTCACCCACCTCCATTTCCTCCCGGCGCCGTAAGCGCGACTTCCCGCAACCCTCACCCGGCTCCATTAACTCCTCCCGCTCCTGCCGGCAGATCTCGGGGGGGGGGGGGGTCACTCCCGCGCGCGCGGCAGTGACCCCCCCGAGATCTGCCGGCAGATCTGGGGAGAAGTAGCGGCACCGAGCGCGCGCGGTGCCGCTACTTCTCCTCCCGCTCCTGCCGGCAGATCTCGGGGGGGGGGGCGCGGGAGTGACCCCCCCCCCCGAGATCTGCCGACAGGAGCGGGAGGAGTTAATGGAGCTACTTCTGGGGAGGAGAAGTAGCGGCACCGGCAGGAGCGGGAGGAGAAGTAGCGGTGCTACTTCTCCTCCCGCTCCTGCCGGCAGATCTGGGGAGGAGAAGTAGCGGCACCGGCAGGAGCGGGAGGAGAAGTAGCGGTGCTACTTCTCCTCCCGCTCCTGCCGGCAGATCTCGGGGGGGGGGGGGCGCGGGAGTGACACCCCCCCCCCCGAGATCTGCCGGCAGATCTGGGGAGGAGAAGTAGCGGCACCGCGCGCGCGCGCGGCGCCGCTGCTTCTCCTCCCGCTCCTGCGGCCCCACCGCCATTTTTTTTTCTGACCAACGTCCTTGCCCGCACATGCGCAGTAGAGCTGTGCTCTACTGCGCATTTGCGGGCCGTCGGTCACAGGCCATTTATAAGGTAGATTGAAAAGTAAGGGTCCCAATACAGATCCCTGAGGCACTCCACTGTCCACTCCCTTCCACTGAGAAAATTGTCCATTTAATCCTACTCTCTGTTTCCTGTCTTTTAGCCAGTTTGTAATCCATGAAAGGACATCGCCACCTATCCCATGACTTTTTACTTTTCCTAGAAGCCTCTCATGAGGAACTTTGTCAAATGCCTTCTGAAAATCCAAGTACACAGATCTTATTGTTTTGAAATATTTCCATTTTGAGATTCTAATCTTCTGCCTTGGGTAGAAATTCTTTAAAATTTATTAAAATTTGAGTGTATTAAATGGAAGGCCAAAAAGATAATATCCAAGAGTGCTGTACTTCCAAGCCTTCCCGATTCTCCAAACTAATCTACAAGGTGCCCCTTACTAATTTAACATTTGTTTGGGCTCCATCGTGATCATTTGCTGGACTCCTTCCATTCACAATATAAGAATATAAGTGAATAACTCAGTGCTTTCTTTTTGCCCTTATCCTTAGTACCTTCAGATGCCACCTTCAGATCCCGGACATGCACAAAGAGAAACAGTGGCAGTTTGGTATGTTATTCTCATTGGTAAGAGAACTCTTTAAAATAAATAAATAAGCAAGTGTTCCAGAAAAATGGTTAGGCTCCTGATGCGGATTTCTCTCACAAGACAAATCACTCCTGTCTGTGCCCTTCTCCTCTACCACCAGCTCCTGGACTTGTGCGTCATGCTCTCTCTCGCCATGTGTAAACCCTATCTAAAGAGCCACCTTTCAGGCTGCTTTTAAATCTTAGGCCTGATTGGCTGCTTTTAGCCTCAATAACTAACTTTCTTTTCTTTTTTAACCTATGTCTTGCTTTATGAAATGCCCCAAGCCTCTTGTCCTGTATGCTTGTCTTATGAGATTCTAACCTCTATTGAGCAGGGACTGTGTGTTTGTGTAGCGCTGTGGTTGTCGTGTAGTGCTATAGAAATCTTCAGCAGAAGCAGAGATGCACATCGTGTTCTGGAGTTGGCTTACTATTGCTTTCTACTCTTCTGAGCCTCTTTTATGATTTCTCTCTGCAGAAACAAAGCCGACAGAAACATAAACAAATGAACTGTAAAGTGTTTTGCATTTCCACTTTATAAGATCACATATTTTATGGAATTAATTCCCTCTTGTGCAGAATATATTACTTTTTACAGTAGGTATGCTAGTTGTGGGTGTTAAATCATAGCCATACTGTACTCTCTTTTTTTTTCTTACAGTGCTGCCCTACTATCATAAAATTTTATGTCACATTCTGTGCAAGTTTGTAGCAAAGAAATTCTAGCAGAGTCGAGGAATAGCTTGTATCTTTTGGGTGATTTAACAAGATTTAAAACAGTTGTTGTTTACACAGTATGAAGTCTCGGATAGCTGAAGTCATACTTGCACGGTTCATTTAATAAATCAATGCATATATCTTCTGTGTATAAAATATGGAATTCAACTTCACACAGGAAGGCCTGCCTGTAAGGTTTTATTGTTCCTTTTATCTGGAGAAGCTGCTGTTCTACTGATGCTTCTGTAGCACATAGGTCACATTTAATACTTAAATCTGTGGCTTGTCGCACGCCAACAGCCTCCTAATCTGTAGCGGTGGCTTTTAAGGGATTGTTTAGTAACCATGTGTCAGTACAACATACATCCAGATCCATGATTTGTTACAGTGGGTGAGAGTCCAGAGTATACAGTACCTTTTGCATTTAAAGGTGCTGTGGGAGGGTCAACATTTCAAATAGTTATTAACTGCAGCAAAAAGAACCAGCTAATTTTAGCAGCTTATTTATAAACATAAAATATGCCATACTGGGTCAGACTAAGGGTCCATCAAACCCAGTATCCTGTTTCCAACAGTGGCCAATCCAAGTCACAAGTACCTGGCAGGATCCCAAACATTAAATATATCTCAAGCTACTATTGCTTATTAATTAATAGCAGTTTATGGATTTTCCTCTAGGAACTTATCCAAACCTTTTTTTATACCCAGTTATAATAACTGCTGTAACCATATCCTTTGGCAATGATTTCCATAGCTTAACTATGTGCTGAGTGAAATAATTTTCTTCCATTTGTTTTAAATGAGCTACTTGCTAACTTCATAGTGTGCCCCCTAGTCCTTCTGTTATCTGAGAGAGTAAATAACAGATTTACATTAACTTGTTCATGTCCTTTCATAATTTTGTAGACCTCTATCATATCCCTTCTCAGTCGTTTCTTCTCCAACTGAACAGCCCTAACTTCCTTAGTCTTTCCTCATAGGGCAGCCATTCCATGCCCCTTATTTTGATCGCCCTTCTCTGCACTTTCTCCATGGAGCGATAGAGGCATTATGACATCTATCATTTTATTTGCCATTCCCATCTGAATAATTCCTAACATTCTGTTTGCTTTTTGATCGCCACAGCACACTGAGCTGACGATTTCAATGTATGATCCACTATGATGCTTAAATCTGTTTCCTGGGTGATAATTCCTAAGATAGAACCTAACATTGTATAACTACAGCAAGGTTTATTGTTCCCTATATGCATCACTTTGCACTTGTCCACGTTAAATTTCATCTGTCATTTGGAAGCCCAGTCTTCCAGTCTTGCAAGGACCTCCTGCAATTTATCACAATCTGCTTGAGATCTAACTACTATGCATAATTTTGTGACATCGCAAATTTGATCACCTCACTCATTGTACCTCTTTCCAGATCATTTATAAATATATTAAAACGTACTGATTCAAGTACAGATCCCTGAGGCACTCCACTGTTGACCTTTTTCCACTATGGAAACAGACCATTTAATTCTGTTCTTGTTTCCTATCTTTTAACCAGCTTGTAATCCACAAAAGGACATCATCTCCTATCCCATGACTTTTTAGTTTTCTTAGAAGCCTCTCATGTGGGGCTTTGTTGAGTGCCTTCTGAAAATCCAAATACACCACATCTATCAGTTCACTTTTGTGCACATGTTTATTCAGCCCTTCAAAAATAATGTAGGAGATTTGTGAGGCAAGACTTCTCTTTAGTAAATCCATGCTCCCTGTGTCCCATCAAACCAGGTCTATCTAAATGTTTTGTGATTTTATTCTTTATAACAGTTTCCATACAAGTAGTGTGTACTTGCATATATGCTATTTTGCAAACAGCCAGCATATACATGCATATATGATAGAGACCAGATCTATGCAAGTATTTTATAACCCATGCGTATAATACACACATTTTATAAAATATGCAATTCTCTACCCCACAACATACACACATATGTAGACTTATGTGCGAATATATGCACTGCATTGAAACAACTTATATCAATCCTCTGAAAATGAGTACTTTCCCTACCTATTTTAAAAATATGTGCACATATTTTATGCACAAAAATAAAGTAGGACTTACTCACCTATATTGGGATATATGCATGTAAGTCTGTGTATTTTAAAACATGCACATGTCATGGAAATTTCTAGTTTGACCAATTAGTCCATCAGTTTTGTTTCCCATACCTCTGGTTCTCCAAAGATTCAGCCTCTTTATTTGCCAAAAAAGATGGCAGATTTGCAAAATGGAAACAGCTTAATCCTAGCATGAACCCAATCATGAATCATCAATAGAACCCATCAACTGCTGTACATTTTAGAAGATTTTTTTTTAATCTAGTGGCTGGAGGGCTTATTGATGATTGCTTGCAACGTCAGTATGAATCTAAATGGCGTTATATTCTGAAAGCGATTCTGCAGGCAATAACTTTTTGTGCCAAAAATAATATAGCTCTTCATGGTTCCTGTGAAAGAATTGGCGACACAACATGTGGAAATTTTTGGAACTGTTTGACAGTACTTTGAAGGAATACACAGAAAAGCACCGGAAAGGTTCTGTTTCATACTTTTCACCCAAGATCCAAAATGAGTTTGTCGGCATCTTGGCTCCAAGTATAAGAAGCACCGTAACAGAAGAAATAAAATTAGCCAAGCACTTTTCTGTCTTGTTTGACAGCACTCCTGATATTTTACAATAAGATCAAATGTGCCAGATTATAAAAATGTGAAAATTACAGAGCATCGGTGCTTGCTTGAAGAAAGACTCATTGATTATATTGCTACAACTACAAAAACAGAAAAGGGGCTTCCAAAGGAAATAAAAATGAAACTAGATGCAGAAGGTTTGAATGCTCAAGATATTCCAGGCCAAGATTATGACAACAGAGCAAACATGGCTGCAAAATATAAGGGCGTGCAAGCTGAACTTCTGCAAGAAAATCCCCTGGATACATTTTGTTTCTTGTGTTGCACACAGCTTAAATTTAGTAGGAGTGCATGCATCTTCTGCAAATGTAACTATGGTGTCATTTTTTGGGACCATTCAGAAACTCTGTACACTTTTCTTGACATCTACTCACCGATGGAATAAAATGATGGATGTTTTGGACGTTTCTCTGAAAGGCCACTGTGACACCAGAAGAGGATGCTGCGCATGCTCTGGAGTCACAACGTCAGGAAGTAATTGAAGGACTTGAAGAAATCTCCGAGGATGCAAACTTTGATTCTGTGTCAACTGCCCGCTTTCTGCTCTGAGAAATGAAAACCTTCCAATTTGTTGTGCTGTTGACAATGTGGTACGTGATTTTGAGTAAACTGGTCAATAAAGAACTTCAGGAAAAGACATGAGACGTCAGCCGAGCAGCCAAACTTACAAAAAAAACTGCACCATGCTTTTCAAGATTTTAGAAGCAATGGATCAGAAATGAAAAACGCCGCTTCAAGTTGTGAAAAAAACCAACATTGAGCCTGTTTTTCAAGCCAGGCAAAAGAGAAAAATCAAGCAAATGGCAGGAGAGGAAGCTGAAGACAAGTTTCCAGATTTCACAGTCACAGATACATTCAGAATGCAATTCAGTGACGTAGTGGATACAATATCTTCCTAAATAAAGAGAAGACTTGACAGTTTTGAGTGTGTTGCATCTGATTCTGATTTTTTTAAACTGGTGGAACATTATCCTTACTGCCAAGTGTAGATCTCCAAAGGTGTGCCCAGCACTTGTATGACTCGTACACTGAACTTGACAGAACTCAGTTTCTGAATGAAGTGGATTGCTTCAAACATCAAGCCAAAGAGTTGTTCTCTAATGATTTGAAACCTTAAACCACCTGGACATGCTGAATGGACTAGTCAAATGGGATCTCTGTGAGACATACCCTAATCTAACCATGGCATTACGGATTTTTCTAACTCTACCAGTGACAGCTGCATCTTGTGAAAGGAGTTTTCGCAAACTTAAAATAAGGTCAACAATGGGACAGACCAGACTGTCAGGACTGGCTGTTTTATTCATAGACAATGGCAAGGTAGAAGAAATTAATTTTGATTCTGTTATAAATGATTTTGTTCAAATGAAGGCCAAAAGGGTTTCCTTGTAAGAATCTATACTGCAATCAACAGTATATCAATTAACAAAGTAATGTAACTTACTTTGCATTATTCTTTATTTTATTTAAATGTATGTATATTTATTTTGTCTACTGCATCCTTTATTTATTCCTCATATGTCTTAGTTTTATTTTTTTCTTATGTTTCATTTAAAGTTGCCTGTATCAAGGATTAAAGGTCAGCCCTTGTAGAGGTCCTTATAGACCTGAGGGTCACACTTATGGAACCAAGATCAGACTTGTGACTACTTATAGATTATAATAGTAAAAGTGTTATGGTTTAAATTTTAAAAAACCCCAAAAACTGAGTCTTCCAGTGTGTGATGTCATGATGTACACAGGGCAAGTGTGCACTTTTTCACTTGGCCATAGGCTCTGAATTGCCTGGCTACAGATCTGCATGCAGTTTGCAGTTAGTGCCCATGCATAAGGGAATATTCCATAGATGAAACCAGTTATAACATCTAAAAGGAATACAGCTACAGGGGATTTTGAGGAAGGAGAATAAACAGAGAAAGCAATGGATAGAGAACTACAGGATAGAGAACTGCAGGACACGATTGAGCACATCTTGTTTCAACAGGCAATGGCCTCTGGTCTTTGGCTAAGAATGTATTAATGGTGTCTAAATTGATTTACTCTGCACAGAAATGTGTCCACGGGAGGACTAGAATCAGCAGCTTCCTGGTCTAAAGGCAAAGGCTCAACTGATCAGCTAAATGAATCATGTTTTACTAACCAAGCGGACAAGTGTTGAAGCTCTGTCATCTGTCCTTGTATAACTGGAAGGCTCATTATACCTTAGGCTACCTGAATTTCAGCAAAGTTCATTTCTTACATGAAGAGTTAAGTCAAGGGCTCTGTTTAGTGGCAGTCTGAAAGGTTTTGTTTTATTTTCTTCCACATATAGGATTACTACTTCACCCAGGTCAACCCTAAAAGGCTATACTGGTCCTGGCTTTCCCCCATTGCATGCATGGAGATTTAGTTGTAATTTCTCTAAGAAAACCAGGGCTACCTCTCTCTATACACAGCAAGGCAAAACCCAGGACTGAATCAGCCTGTTTGGGTTGACCTGGGTAAGGTGGAACCCCAGGCACATACCATTTTGCTTTGCCCCACCTCCTGCATGGACTCGCAGCTTTGATTTCCCCACGTCACTCTGACAACTCACCATGGTCTCCCTAGATAGATTAGAACCACCAAATCAAAACTGTCCACGTTGGTGCAAACCTCCTGGGTACTTTTACACTTGGGGTTTGCACCATTAATCGTGGCAAAAGTCCACACAGGCTTTTGCCATAATTGTTGTCCCCAGAAAAATCACTGGCAGAAAAAGTGTCTGCTTCCGCTATGCATTATTTGTTTCCACCAGAATCTGTGCGGGTAAGGTTTAAATAATGAAACCTATGTACGTAGGTCCACTCCTGGGAATGCCTCCAAAATATTCGGCTGAAAGAGCGTTCCCTGTTGAAAACGCTCATACATCCATCAGCAGAGAGGTCAGGCAATATTCAAAGCCTAGGATAAAATGTGTTTTCATCCACAGGAAAAGCTTGGATGATTGCCCTCAGAGACTGAGTCAATCCCTAAATACAGCCCTTTGAACAGTAAGTAAGGCTCAACATTTTCTGCATCAACCCAATGGTAGATTCTGCTGCAAAGTGCACAGAAAAGTGGTCTGTCTCCAATATGCTTGCAATGCAAATTATGTTCATATGCAGCCATTTAAAGGAAAATGTTTCTTCTAATTAGGTATTGAATACTATGTTACAATAGTTACTTAACTATTTATAAATAATCACCAGCTCTTATTAGATTTCCATTCAATATCATCCCTGTTTCATTTGGCTTCTTAACTTATTATTTCTAAGCAAATTGAGAAAAGGATTAGATTGTCTTCCCCTGCCTGCATTCATTCAGTGTTAAAAATTAAATACTTAGACTAACAAACTATATATGCTTGTAAAACAATGCTTAATTTAATTTTTTTTGAAACATAGTATTCAAATCACATGGATTGACATCTTTTTAACCAGGAAACACTATTAACATAGTGTAATAATAAATCGTCATATCACAGAATAACCCTGAATTTTCACTTTTGTTTTTGAAAGGACTACATCAGCAATCTTATACCTAAAGGGATATACCACAGGGGTGCTCAAACTGGTCCTACAGGCCCCCCCCCCCCCAGCCAGTTGGATTTTCAGGATATCCCTAATAAACATGCATCAGATTTGTTTGCATGCCCTACATCTTGTATATGCAAATTAATTTGCATATTCATTAGGGATATACTGAAACCCCAACTGGTTTGAGCACCCCTGATATAAAGAGACACAATCCTTCCATTAGACCATCCAGAAAAGAAAAACCAGGTGGTGACAATTTCCAGGGTAATTTTCAAAACTTTTTATGCTGCTAAACAAGCGGCTTACTCATGAAAATAGCTCATCCCAAACCTGAGCTCCCTCCCGGTATGGGTAAAACTTTGCACGTCTCATCTTTATCCGTGCAGAGGAAAGGGGTGGGGTTAGGTCAGGGAGGGAAGGTTTGCATGCACAGACCTGCACACACTTTAGGTCCGAGGTACGCAGATAACCTGCTAGTTGGATTTGCAAAGGGAATCTCAGTGTGACGTTTGCCTTTGAAAATGACCTTGCCGACCTGCAGATAGTTCAGAAATTGCCCCCTTTAAGATGTGATGCTCTTACCAATAGCTCAGAAAGGGTTTCCAGGCTCTCAATATACCATATTGTCATCCTTTTACAGTATCGATGATAGAGAATGCATCTCATATGCTCTCCACATATCTATTTCAGGATCCCTCCGTTTTCAGCAGTGCCCTGCCTGAAGTATTTTTTGGGGCCAAACAAATGGAAAATATCAGGTCACAGATAAACACTTTAGGGTCATCTCCAACACACACCATATCATTGGTTATTTCAACACCTTCCTTCCAAATATTACTGATTAAGGCAACAATATAAACTCTTTCTGCCACATGTTCTCCAACACTTACCCCCTCTGGTAGAGTAAGAAATCGTCAATTTGAATGAGGTGATGTTGACCCTACAAATAATTTTATGTTGCTGCTCACAAACTGTTGCTGGTAGTGAACAGCCCTTAGTGAGTTAAAAGATCTGCCTGCACTCTTTTGTCATAGATCTTAAATCCTCAGTATACCAATGATCTCTGTTTGTTTGGTGCATCTGTCAGTAGTGTCCTTGGCTTCAAGGTCAATAAAGAGCCACATGGTTGAACAATGTGTCTACACAAGAAAGCTTCCTGGTGCCCTACTGTAAAGCTCCCAACTATTATTCCTGTAGCAATAGTGATTACAGCCGTAGGGTGTAAAGAGCTGCAGCGAGTGCTATGACCTTCCTTCTTCACAGAAACACAGTTAGGGAAAAACATTTTGAAAGAAAGACTTAAACAAAAAGAAAACTCAGCACTAACCATAGCTCAAAAAATGGTTTTACAAATTAATATCTTTTATGCAGCCTAAATCACGTATATTGACTGTTAAAATGACTGCTCGCATTTCTTGTTAAATAAGAACAGCAAAATGCATGAAATGAATTTGTCATCTTCACATGCAAGTGAAATAGCCAGAATTTTAAAAAAGAACACATTCAGCTTCAGTTTAGAAACCCATGGAGTAGCAAAATTCTCAGTCTGTTAAGAGAGAAATTCCCTTTTGAGGCACGCTTGATGGGTTTTAAATGTAAAGTGGGTGCTAAATCAGAATTATTGTAATGCTGTTTCCAGTCCGTGCAAATGTAATATTGAGCTCCCTCTGTCTAAAATGGACCTGAAAAATAGGTTTGAATCGCACACATTCTGGAGAGAGGAAAGGATGGCGCTCGAGTGAGGGCTGCACAAGACAATCTGTCCTGCTACAAGTGAGATCGCCAGAGAACAGAGACGCTGGGAACTCTATTCGGTCCTCCTGATACTCCTGGCTTTTCACTCCAGCGTACATTATTAGATCCATGCCTTTCTAGGGTACTTTAAGTACATTTCAGATTAACATTGAAGGGGAAATTTTGCAGGGATGTAATCCACTAAGTAAGAATTTAGCCAGCTAGATCCAAAGCTGTGAAAATTACCAAGGATGGGCAGCTGAATAGAGCTGCTCACATTCCGTCAAGTCCCACGGGGAGGGTTAGGAGGAGGGGAATAAAGTGGGTTAGCAGCACTACTTTTCAGTGCTAGCCAGCTAACAGCCAGAGGGAGGGTAATTTTAAAAGTCACTTCCACACATAAAACCCTGCTATAGCTGTATAAAGGGGGGTTTTAAATTAATTTTAAATTACCCATCCTATATGCGAGTAAAAGTATGCCATAGGTCCTCATGTGCCTACTGTTACCCACAGTGATACCAGGCATTCCTGGGGCAGGAATTTGGTAATATGAGGCAGATATTCAGTAGGGATGTGCAGCAGGGACAGATACGTTGATTCGGTATTCATATTTGTCGGGACCCAAATCCCCTGTTTTCGGGGGACCCCGATTCGTCCATTAGTTACATATGGGATTCGTTTCCCATTAAAGGTAACCCCCCTCATCCCAACCCTTTAAACTTAATTAACTACAACCCCCTACCCTCCTGAACCCCCCCCCTCCCAAGACTTGCCAAAGGTCCCTGGTGGTCCTGGAGCATTCTCCTGCACTTGGGCTGTTGGCTGCTGGTATTCAAAATGGCTCCGATAGCCTTTGCCCTTACTATGTCACAGGAGCTACCGGTGCCATTGGTCGGCCCCTGTCACATGGTAGGAGCACAAGATGGCGCCGGCCGTCCATTGCTCCTACAATGTGACAGGGGCTGACCAATGGCACCGGTAGCTCCTGTGACATAGTAAGGGCAAAGGCTATCGGAGCCATTTTGAATACCGACAGCCGACAGCCCGAGTGCAGGAGATCGCTCTAGGACCCCCGCAGGACCACCAGGGACTTTTGGCAAGTCTTGGGGGGTTAGGAGTCTCCCCCAAGACTTGCCAAAAGTCCCTGGTGATCCAGGATCAGAGCTATTTATCTGAATTAGTGCAGGGTCAGAGCTATTTACCTGAATTAGTATGGATATCAGCCTTGTCCAGCTATGTTATACATTTAAGTTAGACCTGCTATTCTGCTAGTCTAACCAGGTAAACTTATCCAGCTATTAGATAGCCACCTATATTCAGCAGGACACATTGCTGAATTTTCAAGAAGGATCCTCACCCAGTAAAAATGTTGCTAGCAGTAATTTGTTATGGGTTTGACAGTTGCTTGCTTTTGACTGTAAATATTAATACCTTTATCCTAAGGCTTGGGGGTATCCTGCATGGAGAGGCAGTTACTACCATAAGAAACTTGCTGGGCAGACTGGATGGACCATCTGTCCTTTTCTGCTGTCGTCATTATCAGGGCTGGTGTAACCCACTGTGCAAGCCATGCACTTGCACAGAGCGGCGGCCTCAGGGCCATGACCAAGTTAAATGAGTTGCTGGTGCCTCTGCGCCGCAAAGAGGAGAAGCTGCAGGGCCGCAGCGGTGGTTCCCAACCTACCGCACAGCAAAAATGTGGCAGCAAAGGGCCGCGCGACGAAGAGGAGGAGCAGCTGTAGTGCAGTGAAGAAGAGAAGCCCTAGGACCACGCGGCAGTTCGCAGCCCGCCACACGGCAAAGATGATCAATCTGAGGGCTGCATGGCGAAGAAATGGAGGAGCCGTAGGAGCGCACAATGGTTCCCAAGCTGCTGTGCAGCGAAGATGAGGAGCTGCAGGATGGCCAGAAGAAAAGAACAGACCTCCAGGCAGCTCTCAACCTGCCCAGCGGAAGACGTGGAGGGCCAGGGCTGCTGGGAGAGGCCCTTAGTGTATGTATGTATGAGCAGGAGGAAACCCGTGTGTCTGAGCATGTGTGTGTGGGTGTCCTGAGCATGTGTGTGAAAGGAGGAGTGTGTGCATGTGAGAGAGAGGGAGCACTGAGGCAGATTCCAAGCTCTAGGGATGATGGAATAGGAGGTCTGAATAGTAGTAAGTTCTTTATGAGCAGTAAATTCTTCAGTTTATATCAGGAAAGTTTGAGGTATTGAAGCATAGGGTGTTCTCTTCATATGTGTGTCTGAGCATGTGTGCGTTTGTGAACGTGTGTGTGTGTCTGAGCATGTATATGTGAGAGAGAGAGGGATTGTGTGTGTAAGAGGGAACATGTGCGTGTATGAAGGAGACAGCATATGTATGTATGTATAGATATATATCTCTGAAAGAGAGAGGAGGAAGTTTATGCAACCCTCTCTCACTACTCCACAGCAATCTGAGAGACTAGAAATCAAACATTTCTAGTTATGGACAGTGTGAATTATTTTATCCTTATTAGATTTAATTTTTGAATGCTGTTTGATGTGTCTGCTGTTTAGAAATATTTTATTGGTGTTTGAGAAATTTAAAACAAATTGCTTAAGTTTTTAATTATTGGATCTTCCATTCACCAGCTGTTTTGAAATATTTTTTTAAGTTTATACTACTATGATTAATGTATTTATTATATTTCTTGATTTTATTGTTTAATGTCTGAGGATTGGTGATTTCTGTTTTTCCATTGTTGCAATGCACAGAGTCTGACTTGTTGCAATTTCCCTATTCAGTTTTTGCCTGCATGTTTCTATTTATGCTTTATGCTTTCTGTTTCCTGTATTTGTGTTCTGCATGTGTGATGGAGGAGGGATATTCTAGGTGTAGGAATCTATAGCAGTTGGTTTCTTCTAAAGATGTGTGTTGGTGTTTTAGAGCCTGGTGTAGGGTTGTGGTTTTTTGTTTTTTTTTTAAGTGCTGGCAGTCAATGCTGTTTTGGTATGGGAGGTTTATTATATTTTAATTGTAATTTACTCATGGCTTTCAGAGGGTCAGGCCCACACCTAACATGCATTACAGTAGCCCTAATGCCATATGGGTTCCAAGTGTCCATTTTTTGTAGGATTTTCTGGTTGGCACCAAAGAAGTGCATGCAAATACATGTTGTGATATTATTTTACCTCAGAAGACTGAATGTTATTTTTCATATAAAATCTATTATAAATGCATAATTTTCAATTGTGTACGTGGCGGAAGCAGGAGGTGGGAGTGCAAGGTATAAGATTTGCCTAGGGCACCTAATACTCTTGCACCAGCAATGGGTTCGGGGGGGGGGGGGGGGTGAGGACCTGGAGGGTAGAGGGGTGACAGTTTAAAATTTAGGCCGCTGGAAGGAACTGGGCTTTTTTTTTGGCAGGCCTGAGTTAGAGAAAGGATGAAGTGTGGTGGGGAGCAGCACAATAATTGTTCGCACAGGGCAGCAGAAAATTGGACACACAAAGAGTCAATCGGTACCCCACAGCGCTATCACAAAAAACTACACAAAGGGGAACATACAAGACAGAAATAGCCCTTACAAGAACTGTCTGAGCCTTAAGAATAAAGGTGTCAGCAAGCCTGTCAGTGTATCTACTAATTGAATGCAGATTACCCAGACACCTCAATCATTCACCTTATCCAACAGGATTTTTTAGGGAAAGTTTTTTTTTTTTTGAAGTGCAAATAAAATTATAGACATTGTTTGGGTTGGTTTTTTTGTTTGGTTTTTTTGTCATTATTATGTTACCGTGTATGTAGGTTAGCCAGCTAAGTTTATCTGGCTAACTTGCTCAGCTGGATAGTGGCTGAATATGCACCTGATTGCATACTTTTCCATTTTCAAAACCGTGCATGTACTTTCTCTCTGGTAAACTCACTATACAAGTTAGTAAGTGTAAATGTGGTAATTTTTTCAAGTATGAGTGTCCTTTCAGTTTGAAAATTGCTGCAAAGTAGGAGGGTAAAACGTACCCAAGGATTTTCCATCCATATGGGCAGTCATCAAATTACCCCCATGATGTTTTTAGGGAAGCGTTGCTATTTTTACTTGTGAAATTATTAGCACAAGAGTCATGTCTAGGTGTCGTCTTGATATTTTAGATTTTTAGCTGGAGGAAAGGGGGTTGAACACTTCTCTACTTTTGCTTTCAAGACACCCCCCCCCCCATGTCTTTTATGGACTTGGAAGGAAAGGTGCATGTGCCTATGTGAAGGCAAAAAAAAAAGAGCCTGGCTTCGTACTACAGGTCAGCACCCTCTGCTATCAGGTAGAGCTTGCAGGTATTGTGCTTTCTGCCTGCCTCTGGGTGAAGAAAATAAACCAGCAGATACAGCATTAATTGCCAGAGGCCCTTCCTATTTCCTTTGATCTGGCCCCCTGTGGAGCATTTACACACAGCCGGCCAAAAAAAAAACAAACCCATGATCAGAGCTGCTCAGTTGTGCCGGAGAAAGACAGATAGAGAGCGTGCAGAGAGGAGGAGGGATTGCAGGTATCCCACCTGGAGATCAAGCAGAACAAAGGAGGCGGCCTAAGGGCTGTGCCAGGACTGAGTCGCTGTCTGCATGAAGACGGCCAGGAGCAGTGATGGCAGGAGGCGACTGATGAGCAGCATCGCTGCGAGCCACAGAGATGTTTCCTAGAGACGAGGGCGATTACAGACCTCAGGGACAGCGACCACCTTCACAATCTTCGGGTGGAGAAGTTTACTGAGTTTTGTGACCTTGAGAAAACAGCCGGCTTAAGTGTGCGCCCTGCAACTGGCAAAGGATTTATTGAAACCAAGAACTTTCAGGGCGACGCAGCATCAGCTCTCTTAATGCACGCGGATCAGCCTCTCCAGGGCGCCCGATGCAATCTGCAAATGGGCCGCCGCAGTTAAAAGAAGGCGCTAGGGGAAACTGTGCGCCCCTAGTGCCTCCTCTGCAGCAGGCACCCGGGAGAGGTGGCTGTCAGTGCGGGTTAGGGAAACGGATGCTCGATTTTACCAGCGTTAATTGAACGTCCCTCTTGCTAATCTGACCACGGCACACTTTTTTTTTTTTTTTACCTCACTCCTTTTTTTTCAGTTCCTCCGATTTAATATCACCTCCAGGGCAGCTGTTAATTTCTGACAGTAAAAATGTATGCAGTGGGCGCACATTTTTTTTTTTTTGCATGGGAGGGTATAGTTTAATAGCCTCATGAACATGAATTTACATGTGATGAGCGCCGTTAGCTTTGCAGGGGGTTGGACATGTGTTTTGGACACGATAATATAATGTACATGTTGTTGTAAGTCATACCTTTACCTCACATGACTGAATGTCTCTTTCCATGTAAATCAGTTATAACTGCATAATAATTACATGTGATGGAGGGGGGCGTACAAACCTGTACGTTTTTTGTCTAGGGCACCTAATACCCTTGCACCAGCCCTGTGATGGCAGTAGTGGGTAAAGGGGTTTGATATCAAGTGAAAAAGACAAGATAGTGGAGGGAAGTCGTCGTTGGGCTGTGAGTGGGAATATCTATCTTCATCTCAGAGCCGTAGCTAGCCTATGGTCGATATGGCCACGGCCAAAGGTGCCAACCACCATGGAGCGCCACTCAGTGTGGCTTACGAGAGGCCTTCCCTTCTCCTAATAAAAACTTGGTCCTCTAGAGCTCTGCCACAGCTGGGAGATGGTGACTGCTCTGTCTGTTCATGGTGTTCACCCCTCCCCTCAGTGTCCTCTTTGAAGAGGGAGGCGGGAAAACGCCTGCAGAACCCAAACCTTGCTGCTCAGCCATGGCAGCCTGCCCAGGACACGCCTTCCTCTGCAGTCAGTCGCATGTCTCTGCCCGGCACTCAGCAGCAGAAGGAGCAGTGTGGCCCACAGAGCCACCAGAGGAATTATTTTTCACTCTTTCCCCGCAGTCAGAAGCCGAAGGAATAGCATGGCCTACGGGCCAAAAGATACAGCTTCAGTCAGGAGCAGCACTGACTTGAGGCTAGGCTGAGGGTCTCATGGGCCCTGGGACTGGAGGCTGCTGCTCTGCTCCTTGTGCGTCCAGAGGGAGGGAAATAAGAGAGAGAGAGCTTAATGCATGTGTGATTGAGCATGGCATAGAGAGAGTGTTTGTTTGTGTGATTGAATATGGCAGAGGGGTGAGTGTGTGTGTGATTGAGCATGACAGAGAGAGAGCGTCTGTGACTGAATATGGCAGAGAACATGTGTGGCATGGCAGAGAATTAGTATTTGGTGTGAAATTGGGAGATAGAGAGGAGAGAGTTTGGGTGCAGCAATCCCTGCATTCCCTTGTTAATCCATGATAATTATCAAGTTCCCAGGTATGAAAAACAGAAGATTTTGTTTTTAATCCTTACATTTTTAAATATTGGGAGTTATTTGATGTGTCTGCTGTTTTGCAATATTTTATTGTGTTTGGAAAAGTTTTATGAATTTTCAATTATTGGATTTTCTATTCATCAGCTGTTTGAAATATTTATTCTTTTTATTAGCATGGTTTACTATTATGATTGATATTTTATATTTCTTGATTTTGTTTTATGATGTATAGTGATTTTTCTGATTTTCCATTTACTCCTCATACAGAGTCTGGATGGTTGTGGTTTCCAGTTCAGTTTTTGTCTGCATGTTTCTATTTATTTTATGGTCTCTATATTCTGTATTTGAGAGTCTCTGTGTTCTGAATGTATGACCGAGGCGAAGGATTCTTCTAGCTTGTTGTTCTGTGTAGGGGTCGTAGTATCTTGGCATGTTCTGTTTTCCTAATAGAAGATATTGGTGTTCCAGGACCTTGTGTAATATTTTGCAGTGTTGTGTTTTCACAGGTAGGGTTGTTTATTTTTGAGGGCTGTTGTGGTATAGTAGGTTTACTGTATTGTAATTCAGTTTACTCATAGCGTTCTCAGGGCCAAGCCCGTACCCACCACGAGTTATGATAGGCTTAATACTATATGGGTTCTAAGAGTTTTTTTTGCAGGGTTGGCACCACAGCAGAGTGTAAATATAATATACATGTTGTAAGTGCTATTTGTGCCTCAAGACTGTATTCTGAATGTTCTTTTTCATGTATTCTAAATGCATAATTTTTAATTCTCGGGTGGGGGGGGGGTGTGCCTGGTAAGGAGCATAAGACTTTAAGGGGGAGGGTGGCACCAGTGAGCAACATGCTGGGATTTAATTTTGAAATCCCGGCATGTGCTTTATGGCAGCAGGTGCAAAGTCTGTGGGTGTGCAAGTACTTCTGATTCTGGCTGGCCCGCAGATTTTCTAAGAGACTTTGTGGGCAGTTTCCCAGCCTCTTCTTATGTGTTAGGTACATTGGATGTCCGATGATACTGAAGCCTCTGATCTATCCATAAGATACAGATACAGTTATTTTCCATGCTCATTATTCTATCGTTAGAAACCTAACTAATTTAAATATGGTGAATAATATTTGAAGCGTGGATATAAAATATGGTTTGTCTTGTTTCTGAATCTTTTGATAGTTATGAGTTGTAATCTGTATGTAATTTTGTATTCCACCTAAAACTGTAGACAGAGTGGACTATACATTTTTATAACTAAGGAAGGCACATAGTGCCAGGATCCCCATTCTGGGTCTAATTGAGCTGGAAACCCAAAGGAGCAGGAGGAAGCTACTGGGTGAAAATGAAACAGAGAAATAAAAGCCCCCTCCATTTACCAGAGGCTACTGCCTTGAGGTGTCCTATGTTGTGTTCATGGCAAGAGCACACTTTTTCACTTGGCCATAGGTGCCAAATGTCCTGGCAACAATTCTGCTTCATCTACCCAAAGCAGAGGAATCTCAACGGAGCAGACTGGATGGACCAGTCTGGGCTTTATCTGCCATCATCTGTATCTTACTATGAGACTGATCCCTGGTGGCTCGAGGGATAAGCAACAGTAATGGGGCAAAATAGATTTAATGAGTTAGAAAGTTTGTGTGACCTGAAAATGACAAGTATTTGTGATTCTTCTTCACATCGAATGCATGTTTTTCCTAATGGTGGGGACAGCAGTTAGTTAATTGTAGTTTCCCTGACCGATCTAATGGGATTTTTATTGATATTTTTATATTTGGTATCATTTGGTTATACCTCGCTTTGTGCACATTTTTCTAGTAAAAAGGCAAGTAATAGAGTTCAAAAGAAATAGTTGTGTAGAAGGACAAAGGTGAAAATATGATTCTGCATGTCCAAGTATTTGGAATTTTCACAGCTGAAAGTTGGCGACCCTACCCCTCCCAGTGTGGTATTAGGGGTCTTTGACGTGAGTTAACCCATAACTCTTTTCCCCTTACAGTCAGTGGGGATTTGAGCAGCCTCATTTCTTCTACTGTCACACCCTCCCCCCCCCCCCCCCCCGTATCTAATGAGGGCCACATAGATAATGCAATAGGACATTTATTTATTTATTAACTTTTATTTACCGACATTCATGAAACACATCATGCCGGTTTACAAATAACTCAAAGGAGGAAAATTACAATAAAACAATAGAACAGTAAAACAAATAAAACAGTAGAACAATAGAGCAATAAAACAGGGGAGGAGAGAGGGGAAGGAGGATACGGAAGGGTGGGAGAGGGAGGGGATAGGGGGATGGGCAAGGCTGGACTGATAGAAGCAGTGAAGAACACAATAGAGGCAACTATATACAGTTGACAATATGTACAGTTACAATCAAATTGTAGAGCTAAGGAGGTATTGAGAGACTGGCAGTATTATCTGAACGATGGTATTCACTTAAATATATTCACTTAAATATAAGATAAGTTAGGGGGGGGGTTAGGAGGAATTAAAATTAAAAATGTTAGGGGACATGTAGATTTACAGATTGTTCCATTCTATATGTCTAAGGGGGAAGGCTGGCTGTTAACATTATGTTGGTATGTTCTAAAATATCTTTTTATTAGGGTAATTGCTGTTCAGCTATATTTTAGATGTCTTGCTGTTTATATTTTAAATATATGCATATTTTTATTGTATTGGTCTGGGTTTAATTATGTTTGATACTATGATACATTATATTGTTAGTTTTTATGGTAAAAATCAGTTGCCAGCTCTCATGTCCCTCTGCTAAGTGGGGAGCAATTTTCAAAATGTACACTTTGTCCCAATGTCCTCAGGAAAGTTTTACCCACGTACTTTCCACCAGATTTTCAAAGAGAGAGCACGCACATGCTTTCATTCTGAACCTCGCTGCGGGTACCAAGTGCCTGTGGACATTTGCATGTGCTTTGGTGTGGGGCACCTTTTCTCTGCATACAATAGGGGTGTGCATTTTTTTTTCGACGTATTGTGAATCCGCAACGTATATGCCATATTCGTTGTATTCATGGGGTTCCGAAATGTATGGCGAACCCCCACGAATACAACGGATCACCAACAAATAGGCCCCCCAAGACTTGCCAAAAGTACCTGGTGGTCCAGCGGGGTTCCTGGAGCGATCTCCTGCACTCGGGCTGTCAGCTGCCAGTATTCAAAATGGCGCCGATAGCCCCTGTGACATAGTAAGAGCAAAGGCTATCGGCGCCATTTGAATACTGGCAGCCGATGACCCGCTTGCAGGAGATCGCTCCAGGCCCCCGCTGGACCACCAGGTACTTTTGGCAAGTCTTGGGGGGGTCAGGAGGGGTGGGGGGGTTGTAAATAAATAACTTTAAAGGGTTGGGATGGGGTATTTTGGGGGGAATGAATGTATTTTTGACACATGAACGGATCGGGGGCCCCCCCCCGAGAATGGATGCAATGGATTTGGGCCCCTACGAATCCGAATCCCGAATGGGACGAATCCGTCCCTACTGCACATCCCTAGCATACAATACCGCGGGTGGAGCTGAAAGTGCAATTTCCATGTGCTATTTAAAACTCTTCCTGCCATGGAAAACTGCAGGTGCTTCCAGCTGCACTGAGAGAGGATGTTTTCCGACAACAAGTTTCAGCAGGCACATCGCTTTGAGGGTGATTTCTGTTCGGTGAGTGCCAGTGCAATTAGTGTGGGCTATTGGCAGATGGCGAGCGTCCCTGCGTTCAGACTCATCCCTTGTTGCTCAATTTTTTAAGGTGACACCAACATGGACCTTTTATTTACAACCTCTACAGGCCTTCCTTGCTTTCTGATCAACAATATAGTTAAAAGATGCCATTGAAATATAGCTCATAAAGAATCTGGGTGCAGTAGCAAAGGCTTTAGAAAAGTGCTATCTACGACACTAAGAAAGATTGCACTTGTGTTTTATTTCTACATTCTGTAGTACTACTCTTACAGGCTGCCATGTATAGCCTGGGACATTACCAAGAAAATAGCATTCTTGACTGGGATATATATTTTGCAAATGGTGATTGAAAAGCAAAATAAATTGGAAAATAAAGAGACATTGTTTATGGTGCACGAAACAATTCGCCAACTGGGAATTTTATGTGGTGAAAACCTTCCCGAGCCTGGCCGTGTTTCCTGCCATATTCACATTACTGATGTCAGCTGGGTCCTTTTCTGAGATGGATTAAAGGTAATGGCTACAAGTTAAGGGGCACCGCGGTAGAGTGGATTCGTGTTTTGGGTTTTTTGCTAGCACATTTAATGCAGACTTTCGTGCTGGAAATGAAGTAAGAAAATAAAAATCAGAGACGGAAACCATGGCAGAGAGAGAACAGGTCTCCATGTAGTTGAAATTACGCTGCTTAATGACATCTGGGAAAAAACAGAAGTCAGCCGGCTAGACAAGAAAAACTGAGAACAACACAAAAGTGCAACATGCAGCTCAGTTTAATAACCAGCACCGTGGTTTAAAGGATCACGATCATCAATGAATAAGGGCCCAGTTCCGCCATGATGGTTTTGATTGATACATAAGAAAGAAGAACATAAGAACATAAGAAGTTGCCATGCTGGGTCAGACCAAGGGTCCATCAAGCCCAGCATCCTGTTTCCAACAGTGGCCACATAATCCTGGAAGTGGCTGTATATGGTTTTAAATTAACGTCAAAAGAATTCCCACCGCTAACCCTTTTGAATGGTAGCCCTACAGATTGGTGTCTGAAGTAATTACTGGTCTCTGCCACCAAATATCTGTTCATTTCATTGTATTAGGAATTTGCATTCATTTGAAACGAAACTGTGAATTTCTTTCTTTCTTTTTTTAATGAAATAACCTCACAACCACAAGGAGAAGAACGTTCGCAAGCTGTGCTCCCCCCACTATATGAGAACTGCCCCAAACCTAACTTTCAGGAACGCAATAAAAAACCTGGAACTTTGAGGCAGTGTTAACACCAGAACCCACTGCGCCCGCTGAGAGTCCTCGCACGAGGTCGCAGCAGACTATAGTCTCTAACCCCCCCCCCCCCCCCCCACGAGACTGCATGCAGTCTATACCAGCCAGCCTCCTACCTTCGAACTCACCCTTTCTCAGCCTCCTGCCCCACACTTGGGTTATGCTGAAACACCCGTCTTTACCTGTACAAAGTTTCTTGACTTCCCATGCACTGTTATCTTCGTTCAGTGTAACTGTTCTTTTGCACTCATGTGTAATGACGGACGACTCGATGCAGAACTCTGAACTCTTCTGTTGAAAAACGCACGTCACGAATAAACGATGATGAAAAGAAAAACGAAAGAAATGTGGTTTTTTTTTTTCCACGTTGAGCTTTGTAACTTGGAGCGTGTGGAATATAAGAATCTATAAATCACATTTTCCTTCGTTCCGTTTTAAAAATGAAGGCCAAGCCCTGCTGCAGCAGCAGCAAAAAAAAAAAAATTCTCCCCCACACTCTCCTGATCTCACCCCCCACCACCATCTGATCTTCTTATCCCAAAAGGTGTCTTTGTTTCATTTCATTCACAAGGCAAGGACAAATCCCAACTGCTACTGCCCAGGACTCAGGCCGACCAAGGCCAGTGCCTTTTTGTACAGCACAAAAAATTACAAATGGCATCCGCCTTCATCTGCCACTGTCGTCTGCCGACGGGAGGAACAGGAGTGACCGGGCATTGCTTCTGCCCATCGAGATTCAGCATGAAACGAAGACGCCATTGTGGTAAGGGGATACTGGGGAAGCTTGCAGGGAGTATTAAGGGAGGACTCGGAGATTTTTCATTTTTTTTTTCTTTTTACATTGGTTTTTTTTTTTTTGTTTCAAATAAATGTAATCTCCCCTTCGCCGGGGGTCACCTTCCCAGTCTCGGGGTGCTTGGTATTCAAGCCCTGGAGGCGGGGGGGGGGGGGGGGGGGGGAATGGTTCTTCAGGATTGAGAGCCGGGGGGGCAAGTTTTCCTGCAGGGCCAGTGCCGGGCCGAGAACACTCGATCCAAAATAAAACTCTCTCCAGTCTTACTGTGCTCCAAAGAAAAGAGTTTAATTCAGAGTCTTCAGCATTAAACACAATGACAAGTCAAGCAGATGCAGGTAGAAGTACAACTTAAGTGAAATCGCAGTTCAAAGACAGCTTTAGCCCTCTCTTCACAAATTTCCCTTATGAAGATGGTTTCTTGGTGTAGCAAGTTGCAACACAAGGTCTCCAGTAACTTTGTCACTTCTCCCTCCTTTGTCCCCTGTTGCAAAACCAAGCTAGTATTTTCTTCCACTCCTCCAACAGATAGATGGTTACTCACTGGAACTTTGTTCAGCTACAATAAAACCTGTCAGAAGTGTCTTAAATTCCCCAAGCCTGAGGCAGGCACTCTCTGGCTTAAGCGTAGGGTCCTAATCCAGCAGAGACCTTACCCCAGTAAGTCCAGGGGTAACCTGCCGCTTCTGAGCAGTCTCTCACCCTTGTTCTTAGGCACCTAGGGGTTTAAGTGGAAAATCCCCAGCCTCACTCCTGGCTGCTCCCATCTGGGATCCCTCGAGAGGCTCTCATCTCCAAGCAGTTTCTTCCAGTGACATCTGAAACCGCTTCTGGCACGGGAGAGCCAGGCCTTTTATTATCTCACCTCATTGCCAGCTCCTTGAGGGGGGGGGTACTGTAACCCCCTTGTCTGTCAGAGAGGTGAGCGACACCCCTTGACTCAGATGACGACTCAGGGCTCTGGAAGAATTTCTCCTTTCTTCCAAGTGACCCCCCTGCCTCGGCACATCCTGTGCACTTCCAGCAGATGTTTTCCTAGAGATCAAAAGATTTCTAGCACACAGGCCTTCCTGCAAAAGGAAACCTCTCCTTCAGCTGCACTCCTGCTAACATAGTCACCCTCTGTACACCTCTCTGTGGCATGGAGCCACATAAACAAAGCAAAAAAGGAAATGAAAAAAATGTCTGTGCACACCCCTATGCTAGAACAACAAATTCACTGGTGTATGATACAATAAAAAATGTAACTGTTTTAGAGCTTCTTACATTAAAAAGGTAGTTACTGTCTGAGGGGCCGTTGCAATGCATTGTGCTCAGCCGAGCGCACTTTATAACCCGCAGTCGGACGCGGGATAAATGCAATAGGGGGATTAGCGCCTATTTAACACGCGTCCGAAGCGGAGTGAATGAGATAGCGCTCGTCACATTCAAATGCATGTGAATGAGCCTATTACTCATTCACTCCGCATGCAAAAAGATAAATGTGCGTCTCAGACGCGCATTTATCGCTCAGATATTAAAACACCTGCTTTTCTGTACTTCTTCTTTTTTTAAAGTAAAAAAAATGAATAACTTGGCAGACCGCCGAGTTATGAAGACCGACGCCAGTAAACTCAGCCTCAGTTTTCATAACCGGCCTGTCTGCCAGTAATGAAAACGGCCGCCGACTCGTACAAGTTTACCGGTGTCTGTCTTCATAACTGGCAGCCACGGCGGGTCGCGTTAGCAAGGAGGCGCTAAGGTCATGCAAGCAACCCTAGCGCCTCCTTCCTAGCGCGACCCCCGAATTTACATATTGCATGGCGCCCCCCCTTGCGGGTGCCATGCGTGCATTAAGAAAGCGGGCGCTGAAAAGTCAGCGCCCGCTTTCCGCGAACATTATTCCATCGGCCCCTGAAGTAGTAAAGTTTCACTGCCAGATAAATCCCCAGATTGAGAGAGAGATTTATCAGCTAGGGGGTAAATATCAGCACCAGTCCTCACTGCCTCAAATAGATCTGCTTTTTAAGCATCACTGCAAGAAACATGCACAAGAGATATTCTCATAATCTTTGCTATATGGACCAGACTGAATGACACAGTTGGGGCTACCTTGATAGGCAGAACCTGTTCGGTGGCCTACAGAGTTTATCGTCACTAGCTTAGAAGCCCTGCTGTCTAAAACCAACTCAGAAGAAATTATCACACAAAAGATCTGCGTGAAAGAGAGGAATAGTATTATGAAAAGCAACTTTTATTTGACAATTAAGATTTTTTTTTTGTGCTATATAATTTATTCCTAAACAAGATACAGTGGGCTCTCACTTTTACATATCGCCTGCCATGCCTCACTGCAGCTTGGCTAGCAGTAACGTTCCATTTTTCTAATATTGCCTGCAGTTAGAATGAAGAAATATGCATGGAACACAGAGGGTATGTAGTGCCATGAACAAACAGGGACCTGCAGACAGACATTAAAAGAGTTCGGGGGCCGGTCCAGCTGCAAGTGCTGCCCGCCACCGTGAGACAGGTCCCCCATCCTGTCAGACACCTAAGTCAGGTCCCTCTGCTCTCTGGTTTGGTTGGGGATGCTGCAGGAGGCAGCGTTCACTGCCCCCTGGAGGGGAGGGCATTAGGGTCCCAGCTTAAGGAGCCCTCGTGCATGGCCTCAGCCCAGGGACCAGTGGCATAGGCATGGGTGGGCCTGGGTAGGCAGCTGCCCACCCAATTTAGACCCAGGCCCACCCAACTGGCACCGGAACTGCAAGGCTGTCACGGGATCCCATCCCCGCGACAGTGAAGAGGAGGACCCAGGCCTGGCGCGCCATCACGGCACACATGGGGAAGCAGTGCTGTGGCCGTATGGCCGACCAATCTTCCTGTTTGGGGGGGGGGGAGCAGAAGCACCGCGCACAGCTTCCGCTTCCTCCCCCCAAAGCAGGAAGATCAGCTGGCCTCTCCTGCTGCCACTGGCCTCCTGCTATCGGCCCACCGATCTTCCTGTTTGGAGCGGAGGGAGCGGAAGCGCAGTGCACAGCTTCCACTTCCTCCCCCTCGCCCCCCAAGCAGGAAGATCGGTGGGCCATATGGCCCGAAGATAGCAGGAGGCTGGTGGCAGCAGGAGAGGCCAGCTGATCTTCCTGCTTTGGGGGGAGGAAGCGGAAGCTGTGCACGCGCTTGAATGTGTATGTGTGGGTGAGAATGGGAGCCTGTGTGTGTGTGTGTGTGTGTGTGAAAATTGGAGCCTGGGTGTGTGTGGGAGTGAGATTTGAATCTTGAATGTGAGTGGGTGAGAATGGAAACTTGAATATGTGGGTGAGAATGGGAGCCTGGGTTTGTGTGTGGGTGAGAATGGGAGCTTGAATGTGTATATGGGTGAGAATGGGAGCCTGGGTTTGTGTGAGGGTGAGAATGGGAGCTTGAATATGTGGGTGAGAATGGGAGCCTGAATGTGTGTATATATGGGTGAGAATGGGAGCCTGGGTGTGGGTGAGAATGGGAGTCTGGGTTTGTGTGTGTGGGTGAGAATGGAAGCTTAAATATGTGGGTAAGAATGGGTGCTTGAATATGTGTATGTGTTGGTGAGAATGGGACCTTAAATGTGTGTATGTGTGGGGGAGACTGGGAGCATGGGTTTGTGGGTGAGAATGGGTGCCTGGATGTGCGTCTGTGTGTGCATAAGAATATAAGCCTGGGGAGGGATGAGAAAGTGAGAGCTTGTATGTGTGTCTGCAGAGAATGTGAGCTTGTGGTGTGTGGGGGGAGAGCATATGAGAGTGAGAAGCGGGAGTGTGCGGGGGGAGTCTGTGAGAGAAAGCATGTGTGTGTGTGTGTGTGTGTGTGTGTGTGTGGAAGGGAAGAAGACAGTAGTAGAAGAAAGATACTGAAAGGGAATTAGGAAATGAGCAACAAGGGAAAAAATGGGAAAAAGAGACCAGGACCAACTGATTAGAAAAATACAAAGATCAGACAAAGTTAAAAAAAAAAAATTATTTTGAGATGTTAGCAATTTAAATATAAGCAACACAACCGCTCTCTCAAAATTTATGGACAGGTAGTAGTGTAAAATCGTAATAATAAGAAGGCTAAAGTACCACAAATCACTGTGAATTACGTTTTTTTGTATCATTAAGTAGACTCATACATAGACGTAGATGTGAAAGCTATTCAGCATAACATTTTACAACAGTAGTATAATCATGGGTCAGAAAAGAATTCTATATGCTTAGTAGAGATGTGCATTTTTGCTGAATTGGAAAATTGCAACAAAATTGTCCAATTCGGCATGTTTCAGGGAGCCCGAAAAAAATCAGGATTTTCCCGTTTTTTTTCAAAAATTCGTTTTTCCGATTAGTGCGCACTAACGGGAGTCAGTGCACGCTAACTCCCCGTTAGTGCACGCTAACTCCCGTTAGCGTGCACAAAAACTAACAAAAGTAACAAAATCTAACGGTTTTTGTTAGCGTGCATTAACGGGAGTTAGCGCGCACTAACTAAAAATCGATTTTTTGCGAAAAAAAAGATCCGAACCGAAAAAAAACGACATTTTCCATGGCGGACGAAAAACGAAGAACAACACGAACACAAAAAACGATGCACATCTCTAGTGAGGCCAAAGAGAAAAAAATTCAAAGTTGATGTAGCTTGACATTTCCCATTGTATTAATTGTTGCAGAATTTCTTAACGCATCATAGTATTGACAACATTCAATTTCTTAAGATAATGTAGCTACTTAGCTTTTTTTGCATGTGAAAAAATGCATGAGAGTTAAAGATGTTACAAGGCTTGAGGTGTACTAGCCTGACATTGACCGTGTTTCGGCGTCTGCCTTCATCAAGGGGTCAAATGTATGTGAGATGATTTTCGCTGCATTTTCACCAACATGGAAGTAATGCGTTTCCTCACATTCCTACATTATCTTAAGAAATTGAATGTTGTCAGTCCTATGATGCGATAAGAAATTCTGCAACAATGAATACAATGAGAAATGTCATGCTACATCAACTTTGAATTCTTTTCACTTTGGATTCAATCATTAAGCATATAAAATTCATTTCTGACCCATGATTATACTACTGGTGTAAAAAGTTATGCTGAATAACATTCACATCTATGCCTATGTATGAGGTCTTCTTAATGATACAAAAAAACGTAATTCACTGTGATTTGTTTTGTTGATAATCTGTGGTACTTTAGCCTTATTATTACGAGCAATTTAAATGTGTCATCTTTGGAAATGTGCATTTCTTATATTTTTGTATTTTGCTCTTTCTTAAGTATTCCACTGTTTTCTAATTTATAGTCTCTTATTTCTATATTAGGTAAAGGTCGGTCTCAGTTTTGCCTGTGTGTGAGAAATGCAGTATTTCTAGCATATAGTTTCTCTGTAGTAGTAGTCTAGCTTGCTCTGTTATTCCAGTAGGTGATGTATTAATGTTCTAGGCGGTGTAGTATTTGCATTGCTGCTTTTTCATAAGGTTGCTGTTATTTGAATCCTGAGAGTCAGTGCTGTGACTGTATGGCAAGGTTCTAGATGCCTCTTTCTTTGCAAGAGTTTGTGTTACTTCATAAAATAGCAGTGGAGGGTTATTTTTACTGAGGTGACACCAGAATTTGAAATTTTATTTTCATATTAGTTGTAATGTGAATTGCCCTAGCTCTGTGCTGCACCTGTTCTGATGATTAATTATATTTTATTGTATTTATGAAGATTTCTGGTTTTCTGCAAAGATGGTTCATGAAAGAATACATTCTTTTGTTTTATTACATGATTGGATCTGATTGCTTTCTATACTTGTGCATTTATAAATACAATAAATATAAAATAAATTCTGATTAATAAGGAATTTTTAATGCTTGAAATAATTGAAGTAAATTATTTTAAAGTTTCATACATGATGCATAATGGCTGTTGCAAATTACTTAGAAAGCCATTCTAGGGTGCAGAATATATATGGCACTATTTATCAGTAAGAAAACAACCAGTAGTCTCAGACCTGCATGCCTAAGCCCCCCATGTTAACCTTGTGCCCACCCAAAAAATCAATTCTGGCTACGCCACTGGCAGGAACCATTGCTGCAATGACCAGACTAAGCATGTTGGGGAGGGGGTAGCCTGTAGTACAGGAAGGACAATCCTCGAATAGTTGTAAAAGGGAAGGCTCCTGCACCAGATCCTCCAGCTCTGGTTCTATCTGAGCTGGAAACAGAAAGGAGCCAGAGGAAACTGCCGGCAGAAATGGAATGCATTTCATCACATCTACATTAATGCGCAGAGATTTTTAACAAATGCGTGGACTATTTTTAATGAATTTATTTACACACTCTCCATATTTCAAAGGCAGTTTGGTCTATTTATGGTCTATTTAGGTGCTGTTCCAGAACCCAGATCTTTAGGAAATAAATCTGAACTCAGCAATGCTTGCTTCCACATTGCTCCAGAGTGCATCTGTGTGGAATTCCAGGGATCCAAAAAAAATCCATGACAACTGATTCATGAGAGCCCAGGCCACTTCATTTGCTATTCTTCTATGCCAAGATGATGCATGTTTCTTCAGGAGCTCACTCAATACGCACCGGCCGGCTTTTTCCAGTCAATACCCAGCTGCACAAATAGCAGGAGCTGAAGCCCTGAGAGATTCAAAGTCCCTGCTTTGCTCATCCCTATCCATGCAGGGATCAACCTTCAGAAGGCTTAACCAGCAAACTTCAGCGGTTAGTTGGTTAAACCTCTGCTTTTCAAAGTACCTCTCCCCCCCCCACACACACACACTGACCTGCTAAAATTAAACCCCTAAATTCACAAAGCAGACAAATTAGCCAGTCAAAAAAAAAAAAAAAAAAAGAGTCAAACTCTGGCATTCCCAGGGCGGGTGTACGTTTTAGCCGGTCTGCTCCAATTTTCAGCAGTATTCAGCTAAGTTTAAACGGGCAACCCCAGCTGCAAGAATAGCGGGCCTGAATCCAGCCAGCTGAATTTTCAGCAGCAGAGAGTTAGGTAATTTTAGTGCAACACCTTAGCCGGTTATTTTTACCTGATAATTCTAGAAATCCAGTGAGAGCACTGAGAGGAGAGGGTCACCTTGCTGGTGGCTTGGGGAAATTTTCAAAACTTTAAAGTTTTGGGAAGAAATAAACTATTGGGGCATATTATTTAGTGTGTTTGTGTGTCTGTATTGAATAGTCAGAGGGCAGGCAGAAAACAAAAGTCTGTGTTTTTTTTTATTTCCCACCCCTCCCATTCCTAGCTCATCCTTTAATTTATAGGCAGCTGACATATACCGTATATATTTTAGCCTTTGAACTTATATTCAGAAACTCCCCCCTCCTTATCAAGAGTTTAATCATTCCCTTGTCGGTCGCTACCAGATATATAGTTTTGAAAAAGTATGATCATATTACACCGGTCTTAAAATATTTACATTGGCTTCCAGTATCTTTTAGAGTTCAGTTTAAGTGTCTATGTTTAATTCATAAAGTTATTTTTAATGTTAAAACCGAATGGTTTAATGCCTCGCTCCGGCCTCAGACGACACAACGTAGTTTAAGAGCAAAGTACCAAGGACAACTAGAAATTCCATCCCCAAAATGAGCATATCTAAATATAGTACGTGAGCAAGCTCTATCTCTGGCTGGCCCTTGTATATGGAACGAGCTACCAAGCGATCTGAGATTAGAGCCAATCTTTTCAAGTTTTAAAAAGAAATTAAAAACATATTTATTTAATCTCGCATTTGGAGAACAAAATAATGAAGGGGAGTAAGTAAATCTGAAGGACAAGGAAAGTGGCTAGGTTACCATTGTTGTGAGTATCTTTATTGATGCTGGGTTATTTTATATTGGATTTGAATACTTTTGTGAAGGTTTTAATGTTTTTATTTTGATGTAACTTATCGTTTTAGAATGTAAACCGATATGAATTCCTTTGAATCCCGGTATATAAATTAAAAAAAATAAAATAAAATACCGGTATATAATACACTAATACCCGTGACCTGGCTTGGCCACTGTTGGAAACAGGATACTGGGCTTGATGGACCTTTGGTCTGACCCAGTATGGCAAATATTACGTTCCTCTGTGGTCTCTATTAGATGGACCAGAGTGGGTCTCAGGCCAAAGTGGTAGAGCCTAAAACAGTACATTGAAGCATTTGTGATAGTGAAAAAAAAAATAAATGGAGGCGGCCGCGAGTCCTTTTTAGTTGTGTTCTGCATTTGGAGCCAGAACCTTGGCACCTGTCCCTCGATCAGTGGGTGCTGTAAAGTATGAAGGAACAGTCGATGGCGACTGACATAGTCCAAGACTTGTACCTAATGGATTATTTGTGATATTGGAGTTTTGAAGGGAGCTGTGATTTAATGTTACTTGACGGCAACCGAAAACTCTTCCTGGTGATAAAGGAAGAGGTAGGTGTGCTGGGAGCCGGGAGAAGCAAGCAAGCAAATAAAAGGGGCAGATATTCTGTAAGTGCTGGAGATGCTCCCCTGCTGTGCCGGAGAGTGTACCATGCTTCGTAGATTTCAGGCGGACATAAATACTGTTAATCTGTGATTACAAAAGGCTTTAGGCTGCATGTTGAGAGGGGAATAACTGGCTAAACTCTCTAAGCTTATTCTTGTGCAGAAATGCCATAATAGATTAGTAGTACCTGCCACAGTAAATATTGTTATAATACACAGTACAGAGAGAGATTACAGTCTTGTAAATGATGGCTCACTGCAGGCACATAATCTTTCCCCTTCTTAGTCACTAACATCATAATCTTTTTTTCCTCCCATGCCATTAACATAATTTTTTGTCCTTTTACAGCAGCACTTCTACATATATCAGTTCACTGGAACAGATAAAGAATACGTCCAACTGTTTCTTTAGAATTTATTTTTGATCTGAAATTAAGTTTGTGTTGTGACCTAATGTAAAATGTGCCTACGTCTGTGTTATGGACTTAGTTAAATGATTGATAATACAGATTACGCTGATACCGGAGGCTCATTTTTTTTCTGATGTTGGGTTATTGGAATCCCGGTTCCCCAATCTTGTTCCATCTCATCTTCTACAATACAAGTGTGATTTAATTTCAAGGGTTTGACGCCCATAGACCTCTTGGGATTTCAGAAGTAAGAAACATTTTGAGTTTTATGTTGACAAGTTCATTTCCAGCCTGAACCTTACAGACTGTATCCTTAGAATTCATTGCACCTTGAACTAATCCAGAAAGTAGCTGCAAGGTTCATTGTTCAACCTGTTTAACTATGCCATGCGATTGT